>NW_026974637.1:0-42748 GCF_015220805.1 Pogoniulus pusillus
CCCCCCCTGGGTGGGATCCTTAAGGTGTTTACTGTAAGTTAACCTATCTCTGCCTTACACTTAACCTGGAGCCAATCTGTACCCTCCACTTGTACCAATCTTGAACTAAGTCAGTTGTCTACACCCCCTTTGGGGGCTATAAAGGTCGCTGTATCGCCCTAATAAATTGCACTGCTGCGCAGAAGCCACAGAGTCGACTCTCAGTGCCCCGATCTCTCGCCGCACCGGTCTCCGACCTCCAACATTTATCCAACTAAATGCCAACAAAACGAAACCAGACCAGACTAACGCCCCACACAAGTACAATAGCTGTCTTATTGGCTCCATTTTAATTCCCAGAGCCAATGAACAGTCACTCAAATAAATCTAGCCCCACGTTGGGAAAGCCAATTAAAAAATGTGATGGTTTGGGCTCTTACCCGCCCCCCCACACTTTTGGAATTGCCCCATCTAACTCAGACGGACTCTGGGAATATAAATGAAGCTATTTATTTTACAGCAGCAGATATACAAGCAGCCATTTACAGTATATACAGTTATAAACAGAAATATACAAAGGATAAACAATACAGAAGCACAACTCCCCTCCCAGAAACCTGAGTCCCCAGGAGGGGCTCTCAAACCACCCCAACACCTCCCCTTGCCCTCTCAACCTTACCCCAGTTCTCAGAAAGAAGAGAGGTGCAGCCAAGAGGTTAGGGAGCAAGGTTAGTGGGAGCAGGGTTAATGAGATGTGACTAGGTCTGAAGGCAAAGGCAGAATGAAAAACCAAAATGGAGAATGTTTTACTTCTTCCCAGAGTTCTCAGCGTGACTGTGAGAGAAGGAGACACAATTGTTTTTCATTTCACTGCCCATTGTCTACTTCTTTTGCCAAAACATTCTAGCTTGCTTCAAACTAACACATGGAGCAACAGGGACAGCGCGCCTGCGCAGCCACGCCCCATCTATCTGCCCAGAGATCCTGCGCCTGCGCAGCCTTGCCAGAAGGAGATAGGTCCTGCGCCTGCGCAGCCCCACCCCATGGCGTCGCCCAGATACATGTCAGCGAGGAGCGACACGGAAGTGGAGGTGATAACCGAAAGTATGAGGTCCGCGTCTGTAAATCCTCTTTACAAGACAGAATCCGTTATAGGAAAACGGGGACAGTGTACCACAACTACGAAAACTAGACCATACACTGCACTGCAGAAGCGTGAGTTAAGGGAAAGGTATTCCCGATTGCCTAACGAGACTAGAACTGATTACGTTTACAGAATTATAGCGAGTGATGCCGAGTCTGTAATTTTGTCCCTCGAGGAGGTAAAGGGACGTTGCTGAGGACCTGAAGTGTTTCTAAGGATTGGTCCTCCTGGAGAGCTTGCATTAAGTTCTAGAATCCTCTATTGAGCTGGTTCTTATCATCCTTCAGAGAGAGATGAGATATCTAGATGTCGTATTTCAAATTGTGATCAGTTGGCTAATTACGATGCTGCCATGTATGCAGGCCATGGATCAGCGTGGAATTAGCCCAAATCCTATGGATGCCCCAATAGAACCAAACAGGCTTCACCCTTTGGTGAAAGGTTTACCAGGAATTCTAAGGACTGTATGTGAGGCCAGAAGGGAGAATATTGAGAAAGAAATACAAGAGAGGGTAAGGACAGGATATAACTCATTACACCACACTACGTGGGGGGAACTCCTAGAGGAATTAACGTTTAAAGGGCGAAATCTAGGTTATGCTGATACCACACCATTACACCCATCCTGGTACGAGCAGAAAACATTTGACCGAAGGAGCAAACCTCCAGTTGCCTCACATAGGAAGAAGCCAGAAGTGAGGCACGCCAAGGCATTTGGTAGTCCAGAAAGCCCTGAGGGAAGCCCCAGGATGAGCCCACGGTCAAGCCCCAGGGGAAGCCCTGAGATCAACTGTCGCTCTAATTCGAGAATATTCTGGAGGCAAAATTCCTATTATGGGCAAGGTGACTACCCAAAGAAAGAATAGAGTATGACTCCATGAAGACTGAACTCAGTGCTGTAAGTCCATTGGTGAGTTGCGAGATGATATACATCAGATGGTGAAAAAACTATTAGGCCAGGATGGAGATAAGACAAGACAGGACCGCAAGAGGGGTTCCAGGACCACCTCTCCCAATAAGTCAGGTCAGTCTGATCAGCAAGGGGCTAAAGGCAAGTCAAAAAACAAGAAGTAGCGATGAATGTCTCAGGCCTCACTCATCGCTTTGTTTCTGCTTGTCAGTGGTCTGAAAAACCTGAACCCTTCATTATGATCCCAACAGGACCAGATAGAACTGCTGTTAAGTACCTAATAGATACAGGTGCACAAATTACTGTGCTGAATGAGCAATTGGCAAAACGCCTAAGAATTCTGCCATCTAGTAAGAAGATAAAAATAACAGGTGTAACAGGACAGCCTGACATATGCCACTTGGCTAAAACGAAACTATGGTTGCCTGGGGAGAAGAGAAGTACCCTGGTAAAGGTAGCATTAGCTGATTGTCGATATAATATTCTTGGATTTGATGTTTTAGCAGGTAGAAGGTGGCATCTTCCAGATGGAACATTATGGAGCTTTGGTGCTTATGAGGTGAGGAATAAGAGGGAAAAATTAGTACATGCTCGTGTTTGTTGGTTACAAACTGCTCCTCCTTTGCCAAAGTCGCACATTACCTGTGTTGCACAATATCCATTGCCAGCAGCAGCTAGGCAAGGTATTACTGAAGTGATAGCTGATCTTGAGAAGAGAAAGATCATCACCAGAACTCATTCTCCTTACAATTCACCCATCTGGCCAGTCCGCAAACCAGATGGCAGGTGGAGATTAACGACTGATTTTTGAAAACTTAATAGTAACACTCTTCCTCTCACCGTAGCAGTTCCAAGTCTCTCATCCACAGTGACAGCAATCCAAGCAGCCTCTCACGCCTGGATGGCAACTCTGGACGTGAAGGACATGTTTTTCATGGTACCACTAAGAGAAGAGGACAAACCGCAGTTTGCATTTACTTGGCAAGGTATTCAATACACATTCAACAGTCTCCCACAAGGGTACAATCACAGTGCAACTATTGCACATAACACACTTGCAGCTTTGCTTGACACTGTTCAGCTTCCTAAAGATGTTAAGGTGTATCATTACATTGCTGACATCTTGGTGGGAGGGAATGACAAAGAACAAGTTGCTACAGTAGCTGAGAACATTCGAAAACTGTTAACTGATCAAGGACTAACCATTCCAAAGGAAAAGTGTCAAGGTCCAAGCCAGGAAGTTAAATTTCTGGGATCCTGGTGGGTAGCAGGTGCAATATCTGTGCCAGAGGACACCCTTCAAGAAATTGAAAAGGGCCAAATACCCCAAAACAGAAAGGAGCTACAACAATTGTTAGGTACCTTGGGTTACTGGAGGAAACACATCCCAGGTTTCTCTGTAATTGCTCGTCCTCTGTATGATTTGCTTAAGAAGTACAAGGTTTGGGATTGGACTCCACGACATTCTGAGAGCCTGAGAGTTCTCAAAGATGAACTAAAAGCATATCAGAAGCTGGGGCCCTTGCACCCAAAAGATGCCCTAAGGGCTGAATGGGGTTTTTCCAAGAATGCCTCATACTGTGGAATTTTTCAGAGAGGACCCAATGGTCCTAGTAGAGCTCTTTTGTTTTCCTCAACAGCGTTCAAAGAGACCGAGACACGGTACTCGGAATGGGAAAAGGGACTCCTTTCCCTAACTAGAGCTGTCAAAGAGGCAGAGAAGCTTCACACTACACAAGACATTGTAGTGCAAGGCCCCTTTCCACTGCTAAAATTGATCCTTAAAGGATCTCCTCCACCAGAAGGAATTGCCCAAAAGGCCACTGTGAGAAAGTGGTATGCTTACCTAGAGGGAATCTCACAGCTTATGCTGCTGAGAGAGGGACCTACAAAGGTATCCAAATTACAACAGCCCATCAACCCTGACAAAGCACTACTTGGTCAACCATATAAGCCTTCTCCTATTCAGGTGGCCCCAGAAATAACCGCAAACTCAGATAAGTCAGGAGTGTGGCTCACAGATGCATCCTCTCGGAGGGTGGGGTCAAAGTGGTGTTACAAAGCCGCTGCCTTGGAGATTGCTACAGGCCAAACCACCACTGAAGAGGGTGATGGCAGTGCACAGGTAGGGGAACTGCGTGCTCTCATGCTAGCAGCAGAGCATGGAGCAACAACCATTTACACCGATTCCTACTCCACGTTCAAAGGCGCCACTGAGTGGATTTGCCAGTGGGAAGCGAATCAGTGGAAGGTTTCAAATGTGGAAGTTTGGAGGGCTGATGACTGGAAAAGGCTATTAGAGATAGGCCGATCCAGATCCCTTAAAGTCGGTTGGGTTAAAGGGCATTCCAAATAGCAAACCCCAGCTGCAGCCTGGAATGATCAGGCAGATTATCTGGCAAGAATAAACATAGTCGATGATGAAAAAGATGAATGGTGGAGATTAGCTGAATGGCTACACATTAAAAGAGGTCATTCAGGAAAGGCAGACCTTTACTACGAATGTAGATCCAGAGGATAGCCAATTTCTATGACTACCTGTGAGGAAATCATTTCAGCTTGTCCACAGTGCAAAATTAGACTTAAAGCTAATCACCCCAACCTAGCACCAGCACAACACATCAGAGGAGACAAGAAATTATGGAACACATGGCAAGTTGACTATGTGGGCCCATTTAAACCCTCACATGGGAAGAAATACATACTGGTGGGGGTGGAAGTGGTTTCAGGATTAGTCATGGCTACAGCAACTAATGCTGCCACAGGCGCTCAAACTATTGAGGCTTTGAAGCAGTGGTTTAGTTTCTTGCCAATGCCAGAGTACATTCAAAGTGATAATGGATCTCACTTTACAGCATCATCTCTACAAGACTGGGCTAAGGGTGAGTGAGTTACATGGGTATTCCATACTCCCTACTATCCTCACGCTAATGGTATTGTAGAAAGAACAAATGCTCTGATTAAAAAAACATGCCATTGTATCCAAGGGTAACTGGGATAAACGTTTGCCATATGCAGTCTTCATCGTGAATAACCTATGGGGTAATTATGGTAGTCCTAAAATAAAAGCATTTTGTCCTGACAAGCCAGTGGAGAATATTGATCATCCACCAAATAAATCTCAACATCCTCAGCAATCACTACACAGGTTACAGGTGGGACAACCAGTAATGGTAAACTTACCTTCAATCGGAGTTGTGCCTATGACCCTGTCAAAACCAAATGGGTTGTATGCATGGGAAGCAACTGATGTAAGTGGGAAAACTCATTGCATCAGTGTACGATGGATTCTCCCAGACTTCTGAAAGTGCTCTCGCATATAACAGGTTTTCTTGCTTTGTAAATATTCAATAAAGCTATGTGTTATTCAGGGGGTGGGCATATAAGATTAATCTGTCTTAGGCTGATTTAGGTTATAGTTATGCTTATGTTAGGTATACTGTTCATATATGTATAATGGTTAAGTATAATTTGTATTTTTATTTTCGTTTTCCGATTTTTGGCTTAATGTGAGCCAGGGGGTGGAGTATGTCATGGAGGATAGCAAAGCCCATTCTAGCAGGCCTTTGCTGAGAATATTGCAGTGTCTCACGTTATAACGCCAAGAGCATCGTAAAACCAAAACAATCTTCCAGTCCCATGAGAAGTTACCTCCCTAGTGAAGATAAAAGGTAAACATTGGCCATTGTTTTTCCAATGCATGCATTGGAAACAGGTTCTCATGCATGCTGACCACCTGTGGTGGGCCGAACTTGGGGTGGTCTTAGAAATTGTTTTGGTAAAATTGTCCAATTATGCAGGTTGATTATAACTTTGTACCAATCTGTAAAAATAACGTAAAATTACCTGAAATGCTCGGGCACACCTCTTTAGAAACATTATAAAACAGTGTGCCTGCCTGGATTGAAAACTTTTGTGCCTTTTTGCCTGCTAGCTTGCTAGCCTGCCTACCTGCCTGCCTGTCTCGCTCCTGCACCGGATCAGCCTGCTCGAATACAAAGGCCGCGGCGGATGAATTGCCCGCTTGAGCCCGATCCTGACAAAGGAAGGGACAACGCCCAAAGCTTCGAATCCAGCTGAAGTGAACTGCTTGACAGTGAGTAAACCAGAAGACTCTCTTTTACCTAAAGACTGAACAACTTCAAAGACTCAAAAAACTCTAAAAACCACAGACTCTTTATTTGCCATTTTCTGAAATGTTACTCTGCAACCTCATATCAAAGAATTCACGTGGGTGATCTAGTTTTGGGAGGGGGATCTCCGTGTCTGAGCAATAAATCACTTGATCTTTACAAGTTAGCCTCGCGTGTTTTCCCCACAATCCTCCCAAAACTACCTTCCATGACAGGAGCATCACTCTTGTTTTGATTTCACAGCCAGCCTATGATCTAGTCCTTCTCCCCAAAACATTCTAGCCTGCTTCAAACTAGCACACCCAGCGAGCAGTGCATGCCAGGAGAATTATTAAAAAACAAACAAACAAAACCAACAAACAAAACCCCACAACCACCCAACAAACAAACAAAACCACCAAGAAAAAAACCCTGAACACCAAAGTATTAGCTATGGTTGTAACCTGGGCAAATACTGTGGCTAAGAAAACTGTGGGCACTGTCGTAGTATTTTCTTTAAGAGAGCACGACAGAAGATTAAACTCTCAAATCAAATTGGAGAGAAAATACAGAATTATATTTAGAGAGAGAAAACAGCAATAGACATTACAATTACCATGGCAAACCCCCTTGAAGTTTCCCCCATCCCCCCAAAAAATATATTTACACTCCCCAGTGCTCCAATCATCCCCCCCCCATCACGTCCACCATCCAAGAGGCCTACTGCTTACACGTTCTGGATAAATTGGCTCCTGCCACACACTCAGGGCAGAAGGAGGAGGAAAGGAGAACGAACTGACCTTGTTGTCAGTCTATAAAGAGATAGCAGAATTACGGGATTGAATAACAATCTTCTAGTCCCAAAAATAAAATTTTTAACCCTTGCAGCTTGCCCGGCTGCTTGAACTTGGCTCCAGGGCTGCCGCTACCACAAGTCCTGGCTGGCTACTCTGTGCAGCACCAGCAAGTGTGCTTGGGAAAGGGGGCAAAACCCCTCCCTCTCTCATGCTCGGTACCGCCAGTTTCGCCACCGTAAAGTTCAAACTGAGTCGCAGCGGGGGATGGGAATCCCCATCGCCGCTCTCCGCATCTTCCCCAGCAGGACACACTCCAAATGCAGGCTCTCCATCTGCAGCCTCAACCTGCCCGTACTCACTGCCTGTGCTGGGACAGGAAGGGTACCAAAGCACGGCTGTTTCTTCCGAAGTCACCAGCTCATCCCCTGAATAGGGAGTGGCTGTGCTCAGCAAAAGGGTGGCCACCATGGTGATCAACCCGCCACGGTGGACTGCGCTGCTTCCGCGTGGCGCCGTCTTCGGAACGGTACCTGGATCTACGGGTCCAGGGGAGGCCACCGGCACGGCCGGAGCTGCCTGCATTTCCACTGCCCGCATTTCCACCGGCCGCGGATTCCCATCAAGAGGGGAAAAAATGCAGGGGTTTGCCTGCTCCGCTCTCCCCTACCCCTCCAGCTCACCCCGGGCAGGGCCGCTGGGCACTCTGCTGTGGGTCAGCGCGAGCCATGGCCGCTTCAGGGGCGGGGGTCCCATAGCATCATCAACCACCTCAGACCTTTCAACTCGCTTCTCGCCTCTTCCTTCTCCCCCCTCCGCCACCCAGGAGGGGAGAGGCTCACTTCTCCAAGCCTTCCAGCTCTCCATACCAGCTTCACTAAGAGGCACCATTTTCCCTAAGCTCTAATTCTGTATTTTTCTCCAATTCAGTCCATGCACAACCAACCATCTCGATTCCCTGTATGGGCCACCAAAATTCTGTCATGGTTTTTTTTTAAAGAGAGCATGACACACTCAGGGCAGGAGGAGGAGGAAAGGAGAGTAGTCTACAACTACCTGAAGGGGCATTGTAGCCAGGTGGGGGGTGGCCTCTTCTCCCAGGCAACCAGCAATAGAACAAGGGGACACAGTCTCAAGTTGTGCCAGGGTAGGTATAGGCTGGATATTAGGAAGAAGTTCTTCACAGAGGGAGTGATTTCCCATTGGAATGGGCTGCCCAGGGAGGTGGTGGAGGCACCGTCCCTGGGGGTCTTCAAGAAAAGACTGGATGAGGCACTTAGTGCCATGGTCTAGTTGATTGGATAGGGCTGGGTGCTAGGTTGGACTGGATGATCTTGGAGGTCTCTTCCAACCTTTTTGATTCTATGATTCTATGATCCCTAAGGGAGAGGTAGCAGGTGAGGGCTGCACAAGAAGTAGAAGGTTCCATTTCCTGTTGCTACCCAGATAAAATGGGTAAAGAAGGAGCCCTAGGAGATGAGGGGGAATGCAGGCAGGTTCCCCTCTTCAGAGGTAGGAGAGCCCCCTCCTCATCTCAGTCTTATCAGCTCCCCTTTGTGCTAGTTTGAAGCTAGCTATAATGTTTTGGTGAGAAGGATTAGATCACAGGCTGTGAAAGAGAAACAATGGTGATGTCTCTTTCACTCATAGGCTTGCTGAGATGTATAAGAACAAGAGTAAAATCATAGATAAGGGAGTTCGACCACTGCCTGAGCTCTGAGCTGCCTTTCTCTCTAACCTCACACTCTGTCTCTCTGATTAATCCACTTTGCTTCCTAACTCCCCTAACCGACCCTCCATTCTTCCTTGGGGCACAAGGCAACATCTGCGGTAAGGTAGAAGTGTGGGAGAAGGTGGAAGAGCGGTTGGGAGCCCCTCCTGAGGACTCAGGTTTCTGGGAGGGGTGTTGTGTTTCTGTATTACCTTTTGCCTTGTATATTTCTGTATATACTGCAAATACCTGCTTGTATATTGTGCTAGCTGTAAATACAAACTTCATTCAAATTTCCAGAGCTGGATGAGTCTAGTCTGGGTGATTTCTAAAGTGGGGGGGGGGGGGGGCAGGTAACACCCAAATCACCACATCTTTTCTTTTGGCGCTCCAGCTGGGGCAATTTAATTTTGAGTGATTGTTAATTAACTCTGGGAATCAGAATAAAGCTAATGAAGCTATTTTACTTAGTGGGGGCTATTGTGTGGCCTATCTTCTGCTTTCTTGTTTATAATTGGGTTAAGGCACAAATTTGTTACCTTTTGTTTAATTTCATTTTGAAGAAGATAAAATCAAAGGTTTGTGGCTGTTTGAGCTGATTTTCTAGCTCAGACATAGGGGAAAGATGAACACTCCAGGGATAGGCCATACAATGGCAACAATAGATAAATTAATATAATTTCATTGGAGCATCAAGAGCTTAATGTCTAGAAGCACAGCTTGTTCTCCCCTTTCTTCTGCTGGCTTCGGCTGCTTCAGCTGCACCTATCTTCCCCGGCTGTTGTTTTGGCTGCTGCTGCTTCTGCTGCTTCGCTGCCGCTTGACCCCTCCCCATCTCCCTTAAGGTTACTGTATTTTTTTTTTTTCTTCCTTCTCTAGTTATTATCTCTCTTTACATTGTTATACTTATACTATAAGAAATACAATTTCATCTTTCCCTGACTTTCAAAAAAATCTGTGTTGTGGTGAGTTTATTTCTCCCCGGGGGAGGGATCTGCCCTAACCCGGGACATTAATTTTGGTGCTTTTCCAAACGTGGGGCACTATCTTGGTTTGTTTTTTTTTTTCCCTTTTGATTGATAATCAGAATAAGAACATCAGGGAAAAATGAAGTTGTTTGATATATTCTGTCCTATTATTGCCTCAATTCTGACTCTATCAGTTCAGCAGTGTTTTACAGCTATGGTGCACTACCAGGTGTGTTCATTCTTCGCTAAGATGGTCTGGGACTCGGTAAAAGCTGTGCTAACGAATGTTGGAGATGTTGTTAGGAATGTTTTAGGGTTTAGGAATGTCGTTGAGGGTGTGCCGTATGTTACACTGGTGTCAGAGACAAGCAGTTATTTGGAAGAGCTGAGTTACCCAGTATCCTGCCTAATATGTGTGAACTTGATGGTTTTGGCTGCTATTGTAGCTCTGGTTGTAGTTTGGAGATGAGAGAAATGCAGGAACAAACAGGCTGTAAGTGAAGTTTTTACCTTTTCCGGAGGCAATAGCAGGGAGCTAAGGGTTAAAGAAACAGTCTGCGACCAAAGTGGGGGAGGGAAGGCCACAGCACCGGGCAGACGGACTGCTCACAGATCAGCGAACCATCCTGCCTCGGAGCCTTTGATAGGAGAAAAGATTGTTGGACATGGCCCGTACCCCACTGACCCTGAAGCATGGAGGCAGGAAACAATCTGGTTCCCATTCGTACCAAATAGAATGGATCCCTCCCCAGGGGAGGGATCTGCCCAAACCCGGAACAAGGTTACATCCATTTTTTGGACATGTGGGGATTTCATACTTGGATATATAGGATTTAACATCACTGAATCTTTTACCAGTAACATTACAGGAGCATTTACCAGTATGTGCTAGTTTGAAGCAAGCTGGAATGTTTTGGTAAAAGAACTAGATAATGGGCAGTGAAAAGGTAAACATGGTTGTGTCGCTTCGCTCACAGTCCCGCTGAGAGTTCAGGGAAGAAGAAGGAAAACATTTGATAATATTCTCCATTTTATTTTTTCATTCTGCCTTTGTCTTCAGACCTAGTCACATCTCCTTAACCTCACTTCCACTAACCTTCCTTCTTAACCTCTTGGCTGCACCTCTATTCTTCCTGGGAACTGGGGTAAGGTTGAGAGGGGCCGGGGAAGGTGTTGGGGTGGTTTCAGAGCCCCTCCTGGGGACTCAGGTTTCTGGGAGGGGAGTTGTGCTTCTGTATTGTTTATCCTTTGTATATTTCTGTATATAACTGTATATATTGTAAATAGCTGCTTGTATATTTGCTGCCTGTATATTTGCTGATGTAAAATAAATGGCTTCATTTATATTCCCAGAGGCCGTATGAGTTAGCTGGGGCAAATTCAAAAGTGTGGGGGGGCGGGTTAATGCCAAAACCATCACATTTTCAATTGGCGCCCAACGTGGCGCCATGAAAGAACTGAAGGAGGATCTTAAAACCTCCATTTCCAATCTGGTAAAGGATACCATTCCTGCATCATCTGAATGGGTGCATGTTTCTGCAGTCAGGAACAGACGCCCACCTCCTGCAAGGCAATTCCAGCCCAGGAGGAGACAAATTCCACCCAGACATCAGCAATCACGTGCGTCACTGTGGATACTTCTGCGTGACACATACGGGGAGAACATGAACAAATGGGATGGTAAACCTACTTCAGCTCTTTCAAAGAGAGTCAGGGAACTGCAGAGTGGCAGAAGCAGAGGCAGTAATGTCAGAAAGGTAGCTGTCACTTCTTCAGCTCCTGAGAGCAGCTGCAATTGTTCCAAGAGTTGCAATTCCTCTCACAACACCAATCACTGTGTACACCCTACATGCCATGTTCAGCATTAGAGGTGCCCTGCCTCCAGCCAGGAGGAGGAAAGGGATAGTGGAGAGAACCAAATCTATTGGAATGTATTCATTAGGTGGCCTGACAGTTCAAAAGTTTGGAAGTGCAGGGCCTTAGTAGACACTGGTGCTCAGTGTACTTTGTTGCCATCTAATTGTAAAGGGACAGAGTCCATTTCTATTTTTGGAATCACTGGTGGATCTCAAGAGTTAACTAAAATACAGGCTGAGATCAGTTTAACTGGTAAAGAGTGGAAGACACATACTATTGTAACTGGTCCTGATGCGCCTTGCATTTTGAGAATTGACTTTTTGAGACAAGGTTGTTTCAAAGATCCTAAGGGTCACAAATGGGCTTTTGGAATAGCATCTGTAGAGATTGAGGATGATAAATTGAAATTGTCCATTAGACCTGAACTTTCTGATGAATCTGCAGTTGTGGGACATCATGACATAGAGGATTTGAAAGTGCTAACTGCAACTCAAACTGTTCACCATAGGCAGTACAGAACTAACTGTGACTCTTTGTTGCCCATTCATCAGCTGATTTGTCAACTGCAGAGTCAGGCTGTCATCGAGAAAGCTCATTCACCTTTGAACAGTCCCATCTGGCCTGTGCGCAAGCCCAATGGCGACTGGAGACTCACAGCTGATTTTTGTGCCCTCAACGAGGTGACGCCACCCATGAGTGCAGCTGTGCCGGACATGCTGGAACTCCAGTATGAGCAGGAATCGAAGGAGGCTAAATGGTATGCAACCATAGACATTGCTAATGCTTTCTTCTCTATTCCCATAGCAAAGGAGTGCAGGCCTCAGTTTGCATTCACCTGGAGAGGAATCCAGTACCAGTTCAAACGTTTGCCTCAGGGGTGGAAACACAGCTCAACAATCTGTCATTCAGTCATCCACAATGCACTGGAGAAAGGTAAAGCTCCAGAGCACATCCAGTACATCGACGACATCATTGTGTGGGGCCAAACTGCTGAGGAAGTCTTCAAGAAAGGTAACAAAATCATTGACATTCTGTTGCAAGCAGGTTTTGCCATTAAGAGAGACAAGGTCAAAGGACCTGCCAAAGAAATTCAGTTTCTGGGAGTGAAGTGGCAGGATGGTCGCCGTTACATTCCTCAGGATGTGATTAACAAAGTCTCTACTATGGCAGTTCCCACCAGTAAGAAGGACACACTTTCTTTTCTTGGTGTGGTGGGATTTTTGGAGTCTAGACATTCCTGGATTCAGTCAGATTGTCAAACCTCTGCATGATGTGACTCGTAAGAGAAGCAATTTCGAGTAGGGACTTGAACAACAAGCAGCCTTTGATCAGATCAAACGAGAAATAGTCCATGCAGTGGGCTTGGGACCTGTGCGATCTGGTCCAGACATTAAGAACATTCTGTACACGGCTGCCAGTGAGAATGGTCCAACTTGGAGTCTTTGGCAGAGAGCTCCAAATGAGACACGTGGTCGTCCACTTGGTTTCTGGGGACGTTGCTATAGAGGTTCAGAGCCAAATTACACTGCAACAGAGAAAGAGATACTATCAGCCTATGAAGGAGTGAAAGCAGCTTCTGAAGTGATTGGAACTGAGTCACAGTTGCTTATAGCTCCTAGACTGACAGTTCTTAACTGGATTTTCAAAGGCAAAGGTTCATCACCACATCATGCCACAGATGCAACCTGGTCTAAATGGATGGCTTCGATAACCCAACGAGCATGAATGGGGAATCTTGACCGACCTGGTCTGGTGGAGGTGATCACCAACTGGCCGGAAGGCACAAACTGTACCAACCCTCCAGAGGAGAAAATAACTCGTGCTGAGGAAGCTCCTCCCTATGGTGATCTCTCTGATCAGGGCTGGTCGGGGATGTGGTGGTTGGAGGCTGCCTGGGGTCCAGTGACCATGAAATTATAGAGTTTTCAATACATGGAGAAACCAGGAGGGGCATCAACAGAACCTCCACACTGGACTTCCGAAGGACAGACTTCAGCCTATTTAAGGAACTAATTCAGAAAGTTCCTTGGGAAATAGCCCTTGAAAACAAAGGGGTCCAGGAAGGTTGGACCTGCTTCAAGAAAGAACTCCTGAAGGCACAGGAGCAGGCAGTGCCACTGAGCCGGAAGACGAGCCGACGAGGGAGGCAGCCAGGCTGGATGGGCAGGGAGCTACTGAAGGAATTAAAGATTAAAAAGAGAGTGTATCACCTTTGGAAAAGAGGGGAGGTGTCCCAGGAGAAGTTCAAGGAAGTTGCTAGGTCTTGTAGAGGAAAAATTAGAGAGGCAAAAGCCCACTTGGAGCTCAGGCTGGCCACAGCTGCCAAGGAAAATAAAAAGTGTTTCTTTAAATATATGAATGGCAAGAGAAGGGCCAAGGACAACCTCCAGTCCTTGTTAGATAGAGAGGGGAACATAGTGACAAAGGATGAGGAAAAGGCAGAGGTGCTTAACACCTTCTTTGCCTCAATCTTCACTAGTGGGACAGGTTGTCTCCAGGACAGCTGGACTCCTGAAGTGGTGGATGGAGTCAGGGACCAGTACAGTCCCCCTCTAATCCATGAGGAAGCAGTAAGGGACCTGCTGCGTCATTTGGATCCTCACAAGTCCATGGGACCGGATGGGATCCACCCTAGGGTGCTGAGAGAGCTGGCAGATGAGATGGACAAGCCACTCTCCATCATTTATCAGCAGTCCTGGCTCACTGGAGAGGTCCCTGAAGACCGGAAGCTGGCCAATGTGATTCCCATTCACAAAAAGGGTCGTAAGGAGGAGCCAGAAAACTACAGACCTGTCAGCCTGACCTCAGTGCCAGGCAAGGTCATGGAACAGGTCATCTTGGGTGCCATCACAAAGCACCTACAGGATGGCCAAGGGATCAGGCCCAGCCAGCATGGATTTAGGAAGGGCAGGTCCTGCCTCACCAACCTGATCTCCTTTTATGATCAGGTTACCAGCCTGGTGAATGTGGGGAAGGATGTGGATGTAGTCTACTTGGACTTCAGCAAAGCCTTTGACACTGTCTGCCACAAGAAGCTCCTAGCCAAGCTGGCAGATCATGGTTTGGACAGATTCACTCTGTGCTGGATCAAGAACTGGCTGGATGGCAGAGCCCAGAGAGTGGTGGTGAATGGTGCCACATCCAGTTGGCAGCCAGTCACTAGTGGTGTTCCCCAAGGATCAGTGCTGGGCCCAGTCCTGTTCAATATCTTTACTGATGACCTGGACAAGGGGATTGAGTCCAGTATCAGTAAGTTTGCAGATGACACCAATCTAGGAGCAGGTGTTGATGTGTTGGAAGGTAGGAGAGCCCTGAAGAGGGATCTGGACAGGCTGGATGGGTGGGCAGAGGCCAATGGGATGAGATTTAACAACCCCAAGCAGCGCTAATGGCTGGGGACTGAGTGGCTGGAGAGCAGTCAGGAGGAAAGGGACCTGGGGGTACTGATAGACAGTAAACTGAAGATGAGTGAGCAGTGTGCCCAGGTGGCCAAGAGAGCCAATGGCATCTTGGCCTGCATCAGGAACAGTGTGGCCAGTAGGTCAAGGGAGGTTATTCTTCCCCTGTACTCAGCACTGGTCAGGCCACACCTTGAGTACTGTGTCCAGTTCTGGGCCCCTCAATTCAAGAATGATGTTGAGGTGCTGGAACATGTCCAGAAAAGGGCAACAAAGCTGGTGAGGGGCCTGGAGCATAAATCCTATGAGGAGAGGTGTCGGGGTATGAAGGCTGGCGAGAGGCGAGATCGGGGTACTGACGACTCGAGACAGCAGCTTCTAGGCATCTGTGCATCAGTACATCAGTACAACTTTATTAGGGTAGTGCAATGGCTTATATAGTGCTCAGAGGAGGTGTTTCCAGCCAGCCTGGGGCTGGCAGAAGTGGACAGTACAGATTGGCCCCAAGTTATGTGTAAGGCAGAGATAGGTTACCTGTGGTAAACAACCTGTGAGTACCACCCAGGGGGGCTGCGTCCGCCCCAGGGGCCGGCAGATTCCACCCCCTGACAGCTGTGCGTGGGTTGCTCATGGTTGCCAGCTTAGGCCCCTGGGAATCAGTAAGACCCAAGGACACTTCCCATCAAAGGGCCTGATGTTTACATTCCATACCTCGCTGCAGGAGAAAGCTTCCCACAGAGAGGTTGAGGGAGCTGGGCCTGTTTAGCCTGGAGAAGAGGAGGCTCAGGGGTGATCTTATTACTGTCTACAACTACCTGAAGGGGCATTGTAGCCAGCTGGGGGATGGCCTCTTCTCCCAGGTAACCAGCAATAGAACAAGGGGACAGAGTCTCAAGTTGTGCCAGGGTAGGTGTAGGCTGGATATTAGGAAGAAGTTCTTCACAGAGAGAGTGATTTCCCATTGGAATGGGCTGCCCAGGGAGGTGGTGGAGTCACTGTCCCTGGGGGTCTTCAAGAAAAGACTGGATGAGTGTGCTAGTTTGAAGCAAGCTGGAATGTTTTGGTAAAAGAACTAGATAACGGGCAGTGAAATGAAAACAATTGATGTCAACTTCTCTCACAGTCTCGCTGAGAACTCTGGGAAGAAGAAAGACTTTTTCTCCATTTTTGTCTCTCACTCTTGCTTTTGCCTTGGACTGGTCACATCTCATTAACCCTGCTCCTACTAACCTTGCTCCCTAACCTCTTGGCTGCACCTCTTTTCTTCCTGAGAACTGGGGTAAGGTTGAGAGGGACCGGGGGGAGGTGTTGGGGTGGTTTGAGAACCCCTCCTGGGGACTCAGGTTTCTGGGAGGGGAGTTGTGCTTTTGTATTGTTTATCCTTTGTATATTTCTGTATATAATTGTATATAACTGTATATATTGTAAATAGCTGCTTGTAAATTCTGCTAGCTGTAAATAAATTGCTTCATCTATATTCCCAGGGTCCGTCTGAGTTAGCTGGGGCAAATACAAAGTGTGGGAGGGGCGGGGTAACCCCCAAACCATCACATTTTTAATTGGTGCCCAACGTGGGGCTAGAGATTTTTGAGGGATTGGAAATTAACTCTGGGAATTAAGATGAAGCTAATCAAGCAGCTATTGTACTTGGTGGGGATTGCTGTGTGGCCTGTTTTCTGGTTTTTTGTGTACAACTGGATCAAAGATCAAATTGGTTATTTCTTGCTTCATGTAGTTTTTAAGAAGGCTAAAGTTAAGCTTTCAAACATGTTCTGGAGCTGGGGTGATTTTATTCTTGGTTATGCTGGTTTTAGTGTCACTGAGAATATTACTAGTGATATTACAAGAGTTTTTGTCAATAATGTTACAAACAATCGAGAGTCTGCTTTATCTACTGCTCTCATGAGGGTCATCCAGCCCCAAACTGAAATTCCAAGTCCATGCAAGGATTTTTACAGGAAAGAGACTGTGGCGGGGTTGCTGTGCATTATCATGGCTCTTATGATTTTAATATTCATATTAATTTTGGCATTATTGGTGAAAAATTCAAAACCAGCTTCTGTAAGAACTAGGAAAAATTCTTTGTCTCAGAAGCAGTCTCTTTCACAGCAAAACAAGGGAACACAGTCATCGGCTTCCCCCTTGCCAGCCTCTGCCCCTCCTTCTCCAAGTGCTGGGAACACAGCCAATGTTCCGGCCACTAACATAAACAATGATAAAGATAACAAAAACAAAAACAATGGGCAGAGTTTAGCAGGAGCCCCAGGAGCACAGGCAGGTACCCAAAATCAGAATGTCCCTAGAAAAAATGATAACACCTCAGGGTTGGCAGGCATCCCAGGAGGACAGGCAAATAATCCCACTAATGTTAATAATACTACTAGTGCTAGTAACGCTAGCCCAGTCAGTCCAAATCCTAATGACACCAGCTCAGCCAATTCGAACCCCCAGCCAGCAGACCAGAATAAAAATCCTCCTGTTAAAAGCAAGGCAGACTTGAACTCACAAGCTCCAGGTCAGACCCCTAAGGATACAAATGCTCCAAGTCAGACCTCCAATAATTCAAATGCTCCAGGTCAGACCCCTAAGGATTCAAACCCTTCAGGTCAGACTCCTAAAAATTCAAATCCTCCAGCAGACACATCCAAGTCTGTTGCTGCTCAGGCCCTTCAGGCACCTGCTAAGGCAAAAGCTAAGACAAAGAGTGGTTCGCAGGAGGATGTAAGAGATGGGACCTCTGGTGATCAGCAGCAAGGAGAAGAGGAGGAGGAGATAGTTAGTCTGCGAGACCTTGTAGATGTGCTGAGACAACAATACTCAAGTGAGAGGAGTACTGTGAGGTTGGCTGCCAAGAGAGAGGATGGTTCCAATGAGTTTAAGAGTGCTATGAGGAAGGTTCTGTTAGGCCCAGTACCACCAGATCAACAGGTGGAAGAGGAGGTGGAAGATGACATCCAAGGCTCCAAGGATCCACTCAGAGAGGTCAGGGAAGTTAGGAAGGAATACACAAGGGAATCAGGTGACCCAATCTTAAGCTGGTTAGTGAGATGCCGTGGCATTGGTGCTAATGCCCTGCAGGTAGGAGACAAGTCTGCCAAGCAGCTGGGATCACTCACTAAGGAGAGTGGAGTGGACAAACACCTAGCAAGTCCTCTTGGTAGGGTTAGCTTGTGGACACGCCTTCTGTTGGCTGTGGCTATGAGATATCCTTCCCGAGATGATTTGCCATGGGCTGCCAAGAAGTGGAACACCGTTGAGCAGGGAATTAAGCTTCTGAAGGAGTTTGCTGTGAAGGAAGTGCTTTATGGAGATCATGGTACTCATGAGCCTGACGATATTCCTTTGGGAACAGGTCTCATGAAGAAGCTTATTAAGCTTGCTCCTTCATCCTATGCTAACATCTTGGCCAGTAAGTTTCTAGCAAGGAGTGATAATGGAAGATCTTTCACTGTTGGTGAATTTACTGATCAGCTCAGGCAGATTGAGGACAGCTTGTCACATTCTGGTATAATCTGTGCCATAAAGACTAAGACTACAGAGCTTAAAGATGGTATTAGAGATGGCATTAAGGAGAGTATGAAAGAACTGAAGGAGGATCTCAAAAATCTGGTCAAGGATACCGTTCCTGCATCATCTGAATGGGTGCATGTTTCTGCAGTCAGGAACAGATGCCCACCTCATGCAAGGCAATTCCAGCCCAGGAGGAGACAAATTCCACCTAGACAGCAGCAATCACGTGCGTCACTGTGGATACTTCTGCATGACACATATGGTGAGAACATGAACAAGTGGGATGGTAAACCTACTTCAGCTCTTTCAAAGAGGGTCAAGGATCTGCAGAGTGGCAGAAACAGAGGCAATAATGCCAGGAAAGTAGCTGTCACTTCTTCAGCTCCCGAGAGCAACTGCAATTGTTCCAACAGTAGCAGTTCCTCTCACAACAACACCAATCACTGTGTACACCCTACATGCCATGTTCAGCATTAGGGGTGCCCTGCCTCCAGCCAGGAGGAGGAAAGGGATAGCGGAGAGAACCGAATCTATTGGAATGTATTCATTAGGTGGCCTGGCAGTTCAAGAGTTCGGAAATACAGGGCTTTAGTTGACACAGGTGCTCAGTGTACTTTATTGCCATCTAATTGCAAAGGGACAGAGTCCATTTCTATCTTTGGAATCACTGGTGGATCTCAAGAGTTAACAAAGGTACAGGCTGAGATCAGTTTAACTGGTAAAGAGTGGAAGACACATACTATTGTAACTGGTCCTGATGCGCCTTGCATTTTGGGAATTGACTTTTTGAGACAAGGTTGTTTCAAAGATCCTAAGGGTCACAAATGGGCTTTTGGAATAGCATCTGTAGAGATTGAGGATGATAAATTGAAATTGTCTATTAGACCTGAACTTTCTGATGAATCTGCAGTTGTGGGACATCATGACATAGAGGACCTGGAAGTGCCAATTGCAACTCAAACTGTTCATCACAGGCAGTACAGAACTAACCGTGACTCTTTGTTGCCCATTCATCAGCTGATTCGTCAACTGGAGAGCCAGGCTGTCATCGAGAAAGCTCATTCACCTTTCAACAGTCCCATCTGGCCGGTGCGCAAACCTACGGGCGACTGGAGACTGACAGTTGACTTTTGTGCCCTCAACGAGGTGCCGCCACCCATGAGTGCAGCTGTGCCGGACATGCTGGAACTCCAGTATGAGCTGGTATCGAAGGAGGCTAAATGGTATGCAACCATAGACATTGCTAATGCTTTCTTCTCTATTCCCATAGCAAAGGAGTGCAGGCCTCAGTTTGCATTCACCTGGAGAGGAATCCAGTACCAGTTCAATAGTTTGCCTCAGGGGTGGAAACACAGCTCAACCATCTGTCATTCAGTCATCCACAATGCACTGGAGAAAGGTAAAGCTCCAGAGCACATCCAGTACATCGACGACATCATTGTGTGGGGCCAAACTGCTGAGGAAGTCTTCGAGAAAGGTAACAAAATCATTGACATTCTGTTGCAAGCAGGTTTTGCCATTAAGAGAGACAAGGTCAAAGGACCTGCCAGAGAAATTCAGTTTCTGGGAGTGCGGTGGCAGGATGGTCGCCGTTACGTTCCTCAGGATGTGATTAATAAAGTCTCTACCATGGCAGTTCCCACCAGTAAGAAGGACACACTTTCTTTTCTTGGTGTGGTGGGATTTTGGAGACTGCACATTCCTGGTTTCAGTCAGATTGTCAAACCTCTGCATGATGTGACTCGTAAGAGAAACAATTTCTAGTGGGGACCTAAACAACAAGCAGCCTTTGATCAAATTAAGCAAGAAATAGTCCATGCAGTGGGCTTGGGACCTGTGAGATCTGGTCCAGACATTAAAAACATTCTGTACACGGCTGCCAGTGACAATGGTCCAACTTGGAGTCTTTGGCAGAGAGCTCCAAATGAGACACGTGGTCGTCCACTTGGTTTCTGGGGACGTTGTTACAGAGGTTCAGAGACAAATTACACTGCAACAAAGAGATTCTAGCAGCCTATGAGGGAGTGAAAGCAGCTTCTGAAGTGATTGGAACTGAGTCACAATTGCTTTTAGCTCCTAGACTGCCAGTTCTTAACTGGATGTTCAAGGGCAAAGGTTCATCACCACATCATGCCACAGATGCAACCTGGTCTAAATGGATGGCTTTGATAACCCAACGAGCACGAATGGGTAATCTTGACCGACCTGGTCTGGTAGAGGTGATCACCAACTGGCCGGAAGGCACAGACTGTTCCAAACCTCCAGAGGAGAAAATAACTCGTGCTGAGGAAGCTCCTCCCTATGGTGATCTCTCTGATCAGGAAAAGAACTATGCTTTGTTCACAGATGGTTCCTGTCGTCTTGTTGGGAACAAGCGAATATGGAAGTCAGCAGTTTGGAGTCCAACCAGGAGAGTTACTGAAACGAAAGATGGCGAAGGTGAATCCAGTCAGTTCGCTGAGGTAAAAGCTGTTCAACTTGCTCTTGATGTGGCTGAACGTGAAAATTGGCCTATCCTTTACCTCTACACCGACTCGTGGATGGTAGCCAATGCTCTATGGGGTTGGCCAAAGGACTGGAAGAAGCATGGTTGGCAGAGGAAAGGAAAGCCTATTTGGTGTGCTGATCTATGGCAGGACATTGATGCACGGCTGGAGAAAATTCCAGTGAAGGTGCGGCACGTAGATGCACACATGCCTAAGAGCAGAGCCAATGAGGAACATCACCACAACCAGAAGGCAGACCAAGCTGCTAAGATTGCTCAAGTTGATACCAACTCTGAACTTGACATTGACCTTGATTGGAAACACCGAGGTGAGCTGTTTTTAGCTCGGTGGGCCCATGACTCATCTGGACATCAAGGCAGAGATGGAACATACCGATGGGCTCGTGATAGGTCAATTGACTTATCCATGGACGCTATCACCCAAGTCATCTATGACTGTGACATTTGTGCTGCTATTAAGCAGGCTAAGCGAATCAAACCCTTATGGTATGGTGAGAGATGGTCAAAGTACAAGTATGGAGAAGCCTGGCAGATTGAGTACATCACTTTACCTCGATCACGTTCTGGCAAGCAGTATGTGCTAACAATGGTAGAGGCCAGCACTGGATGGCTGGAAACCTATCCAGTTCCACATGCAACTGCACGCAACACCATTCTTGTCTTGGAGAGACAGATCATGTGGAGACATGGAACTCCAGAGAGAATCGAGTCAGACAATGGCACTCATTTCAAGAACAATCTTGTGAAAAATTGGGCCAAAGAGCATGGTATTGAATGGATCTATCATATACCCTACTATGCACCAGCTTCAGGGAAGATTGAGCGCTACAACGGTTTGCTGAAAACCACCCTAAAAGCCATGGGGGGTGGAACTCTGAAAAACTGGGACAAACATTTAGCACAAGCTACCTGGTTGGTAAATAGTAGAGGTTCAGTAAACAGAGCAGGACCTGAACAATCAGATTTGGTCCAAACAGTAGACTGTGATAAAGTTCCTGTTGTATGTGAAAGGAATCTGTTAGGGAAAACTGTTTGGGTATTTTCTCCTTCGGGCGAAGGGAAGCCTGTCCGAGGGGTGGTTTCTGCTGAAGGTCCTGGTCATACATATTGGGTAATGCAGGAGAATGGTGAAATCCAGTGTATTCCACAGATAAATCTAACTTTAGCTGAGAGAGTTTAAATTCAGAGTGTCTAATATAAGTTGTTAGGAGATTTCTGTTCTAGATAACATCGGCGCCCAACACTGGAAGAATCTACGATAGAATCTACAGTACGTGAGCACAAACCCAACGTCACCTGGGAGTCCCTGTTCTGAGCTTTTGAATCACCTACATCTGATTGAAGTGTGAACTGAACTTGTATATATTGTTTTATTGTAAATATTGGTTTAGATTAGATCGGATAATCCTCAGCGATACTCTGAGCGAAGTAGACAAGGGGTGGATTGTGCTAGTTTGAAGCAAGCTGGAATGCTTTGGTAAAAGAACTAGATAATGGGCAGTGAAAGAGTAAACATGGTTGTGTCTCTTCGCTCACAGTCCCGCTGAGAGTTCTGGGAAGAAGAAGGAAAACATTTGATAGCATTCTCCATTTTGTGTTTCACTTTGCTTCTGGGCTTTGACAAAGCTGCATCTCATTAACCTTGCTGCCACTAACCTTGCTCCCTAACCTCTTGGCTGCACCTCTCTTCTTTCTGAGAACTGGGGTAAGGTTGAGAGGGCAAGGGGAGGTGTTTCGGTGGTTTGAGAACCCCTCCTGAGGACTCAGGTTTCTGGGAGGGGAGTTGTGCTTCTGTATTGTTTATCCTTTGTATATTTCTGTATATATTGTAAATAGCTGCTTGTATATTTGCTGCTTTAAAATAAATAGCTTCATTTATATTCCCAGAGGCCATCTGAGTTAGCTGGGGCAAATTCAAAAGTGTGGGGGGGGCGGGTTAATGCCCTAACCATCACAAGGTTCAGTAAACAGAGCAGGACCTGCACAATCAGACTTGGTCCAAACAGTAGATAGTGATGGAGTTCCTGTTGTACGTGAAAAGAATCTGTTAGGGAAACCTGTTTGGGTGTTTTCTCTTTCGGGCGAAGGGAAACCTGTCTGAGGGTGATGTCTGCTGAAGGTCCTGGTCACACCTACTGGGTAATGCAGGAGAATGGTGAAATCCAGTGTATTCCACGGAGAAATCTAACTGTATCTGAGAGAGTTTAAATTCAGAGTGTATAACACAAGCTGTTAGGAGTTTTCTGTTCTAGGTACCATCAGCGTCCAACAATGAAGGAATCTATGAGAGAATCTACGGTACATGAGCACGAACCCAACGTCACCTGGGAGTCCCTGTTCTCATCTCATCTGTGAGGAGACAAACTGTTCTGAGCTTTTGAATAGCCTTCATCTGAGATATCTGGAATGGTGTGTTAACTGAACTTGTAATATCCATTAGTTTAGATATTGTTTTAGATTAGATCAGATAGTTCTTCACAGAGAGAGTGATTTGCCATTGGAATGGGCTGCCCAGGGAGGTGGTGGAGGCACCATCCCTGGAGGTGTTCAAGAAAAGACTGGATAAGGCACTTAGTCCCATGGTCTATTTGCCTGGATAGGGCTGGGTGATAGATTGGACTGGATGATCTTGGAGGTTTGTTCCAACCTGGTTAATTCTATGATTCTATGAATTGTCTTGCCAGAAGTCAGCTGCCCAAATAGGCTTCCCTTTTCCCTGCCAATCATTTAGCTTCCATTCCTTTAGCCCCCCCCCCCCCCCCCCCCCATAAGCCATTTGCTAAAATCCATGAGTCAGTGTAGATGTAGAGCACTGGCCACTGTTCCTGTTCTGTAATGTCCAGGGCCAGCTGGATGGCTTCTACCTCAGCAGATTGCCTGGATTCGCCTTCTCTGTCTCTTGTCTCTGCAACTCTGCGTGTAGGTTTCCAGACAGCAGCCACCTCTTCTTACTGCCTACAACACAGCAAGATTCATCTGTAAATAGAGCATATCTCTTTTTGTTATCAGGAAGGTCATTATATGGGAGTGCTTCTTCAGCACGGGTCACTGCCTTCTCTTCTGATGGTATTCTGAAGTCAGTGCTCTCTGGCCAGTTTGTGATGACTTCCACAATACCAGGGTGTTCAAGGCTCCCCATTCCAGCTCTCTGGGTTATCAGAGCCATCCACTTATTCCAAGTGGCATCTGTGGCATGGTGTGGAGTTGAATCTTTCCCTTTAAACATCCAAGTCAGGACTGGAAGTCTTGGAGCTAAAAGGAGTGGTGAGTCCATTCCAGTCACCTCAGATGCAGCTTCAACTCCCTTATAGACAGCTAGAATTTATTTTTCTGTAGGGATGTAGTTAGTCTCTGAGCCTTTGCATGCTTTACTCCAGAACCTAAGTGGGTGGCCTCGTGTTCCTCCAGGAGCTTTTTACCATAAGCTCCAGCTAGGACCATTCTCACCGGCTGCAATATAGAGTATGTTCTTAATCTCTGTGCTGGTTCAAACTGGTTCCAAGGCCATAGCATGGACCACTTCTAAATTTATCTGGTCAAATGCTACCTGTTGTTCAGGTCCCCAAAGTTATTTCTCTTTCTGGTTATGTTGAAGAGGGGCTTCATGATTTGACTGTATCTGGGAATGTGCATCTTCCAAAAACTCACAAACCCCAAGAAGGATTATGTCTCTTTCTGATTAGTGGGTTCCACCATAGCACCTACCTTATTAACCACATCCATAGGGGTATGGTGATGACCATCTTGCCATTGAACTCCTAGAAACTGCATTTTTCTGGCAGACCCTTTCACTTTGCTTCTCTTAATGGCAAAACCAGCATCCAACAGGATATTGATGCTTTTCTTACCCTTCTCGAAGACCTCCTCTGCTGTCTCACCCCATACAATGATGTCATCAATGAACTGCAGATGTTCAGGAGCTCCACCCTTCTCCAATGCTGTCTTGATCATGCTGTGGCAGATTGTAGGGCTGTGCTTCCACCCTTGAGGTAGTCTGTTCCAGTGGCATTGGACGCCTTACCAGGTGAAAGCAAACTGTGGCCTACACTCTTCTGCAATGGGAACGGAGAAGAAAGCATTAACATTGTCAGTAGTGGCATACCATTTGGCCTCCTTTGATTCCAGTTTGCACTCGAGCTCCAACATGTCAGGCACAGCTGCACTAACTGGAGGAGTCACTTCATTCAGGCCTCTGTATTCCGTGGTCAGTCTCCATTCCCATTCTCCTGTCACACTGGCCATATTGGGCTGTTGAAGGGTGAGTGAGTCTTGCTGATGACACTCTGGTTCTGTAGCTGGTGAATCAGTTGTTGTATGGGTAGCAGGAAGTCTCTGTTTGTCCAGTATTGCCTGCATTGTGCTATGTGAGAAGCAATTGGTAATTTTACATCCTGCACCTTGTGTGTGCCAACCACAGAAGGGTCATCCAAAAGGCCGGGCATGATAGACAGCTGCTCTTTGTCTGCAGTCTCTACAGCTGCTATCCCAAAAGCCCACTTGTTCCCTTTTGGGTCCTTAAAATACCCTTCCCACAGAAAGTCAATTCCAAGGATGCAAGGTTCATCAGGACCAGTCACTATGGTGTGCTTCTCCCACACATTCCCAGTGAGGCTTATCTCAGCCTGCAGTATAGTCAACGCTTGTGACCCTCCTGTAACTCCTGAAATTGTTATAAGTTCTGTCCCTATGTAGCTTTGAGGGTATCAGGGTGCATTGGGCACCTGTGTCCACCAAAACTCTGTACTTCTTTGCTTCCAAAGTGCCAAGCCATTTCACAAAAACATCCCAGTAGATTCTGTTATCCCTGTCCTCTGCCTGACTGGAGACAGGGCATCTCTAATGCTGAACTTGGTTACTACATGAAGCACACGGACCTGAGTTGCTGGCAGAACCACCCCTCGGGTGAGAGGATTGCCTGCGGGACACTGAAGCAACTCCTCTTCTGGAGGAGTTATTCCAAGTGTTTGCCCCCTGCAGTTCCCTTACTGCAGCCCATAGAGCTGAGGTGGGCTGGCCATGCCATCTGTCCATGTTCTCACGATGGTCACATAGGGTTCTCCACAGTGAGCCCCAAGATGTCCCCTGTCTGGCTTGGGCTGGTCACCTACAAGGAAGAGCACAGCAATGTGTTTCCAACAGCTGAAATGCATTGGTGAAGAGTAAGTGTCCTCCACCTTCTTCAGTTCAGAGACAGAGGCTTTAAGCTCATTCATGTCTCTAGTCAGGGTTTCCACATTTGATATTAGAGCTTTTCTAGAGACACTATCTTCAAACTGCCTCAGATCATTAATGAATTTACAGACAGTTGGGAGACTGTTAAGGTCTCTGCCCAAAAGCAGTCCTCCCAGTATGTGTGCATAGGTATAAGGGGCAACTTGGGTCAGTTTAACAGAGCTTGTTTCATGCAGACAATATCAGGGTCCAGAGGCAGTTGGCCATGTGTTTGGTATAGTAATATTAAATGCAGTGATTTTATAGAATTGTCTGACTGTGGTACAGCTATTGGAATATTATACAGTGGAACATAAGCCATGGACAGGCAAGAGTGGGTGAGCTCAGTAAGTGCTGAGTTAAAGTGGAAGGTTGGAATGTCCTTAGAGAATGGTGTAACAAATATAAACAAATGTAAGGCTGGAGTCTGTGCGTTTTGCCTATCTCTGCTGACAGACTGCTTAGACACAATATAGGTGTTGCTGAGAGACTATGAAGAATGTCTACACTAATTAGTGTGTAATCCTAACATAGTCCTAACACAAATGTATGTAACCAATTAGAGTCTAACATGATTTGTAACCCTGTTATGTAGCTTTCTGATAGAAAGCATATAAGCCCATGCTTGGGGTGCAATAAACTGGATTGGAACTTGCTTATGTTAAGCATAGCCCCGTCTCTTCTGATACCCATGGTATTGAGGCCTGTGGCAGCCATTTCCATAGATTATTTCTTGTACAGCCATTTGCCTTAAGTACATGATCCTCTGTTCCATATTTGCCCACTTAAGAGGATGGAAGATTATGTCATCTTTTGAGGGGTACAGGTGTCTTACAGCTGCGAGGAGTTGGGCCCAAAGTGTGTGTGTGCCATCTAGCCCCCCCAGCTCTTTATTGACACCCCCATCCCTCGATAAAGACCACAACTGTTTAGCTTCTCTCTGGTCTAATTCTGCTGTCTCTGTCCCTGCATCCCAGCAGCTCAAGAGCCAGGCCAATAGAGACTGGTCATTTGCCCTTGCATAATCCTGGCATGTTTGTTTGATTTCCTTTCGAGGCATGGTTGTGATTGTGATTACCTCAGTATCAGACTCATTTCCATCTGATGCATTTTGCTGGGGTGTGCTGGTTCCAGTGGAGCTGCTTTCCATTGGATCTGAGTCTGGGAGAGGTCTGTTGTTTTCTGTAGCTTTTTCCTGTGAGTAGTGACAGGAGACAGAGAGATTGAATGCATAGGAGCAGCTGTTTCTGTGTGTGGGACCTGGTCAGGAACAGCCATGGGCAGAACTGCATTTAGGACAGGACTGCCGCTGGCTGCTCTGCCACTCATGCTGGCTGTGCCACCACTCGCGATTGGGTAGTGGGGTTGGAGTGGGATTGCAGCTCTGTCATGAGCTCTGTCTGTGCACCGCCGCACCCACATCCCCAGCATCGGCAGTTACCGGGCACGCCGCCCCTCCCCCTGCTTATTTCTTCACTGAAGGTCCTAATTATGGCGGCTACACATGGCTGCCATGTGGTCCAAGCTAGGATAGCAATAATTCCTCCCTGAATCATATTTAAGCATAATGCAAATACTGCCAGGAAATACCATTTATCCCCCAAAATATCTGGACCTTGAATGTCCCTGCACACATTCTCAGAGTGATTCCAGGTATCAGGTGCATTCCCAAACCTGGTAAAATTTACAACAGAATCCACTAAATATACATACAATTGCACAGGTAAGCCTTTAAAATAGTCAAGTACCATATCAATTACTATCCAGACTACATGATACATTATGAATTTATATATCCAGCTCCAAAACAGCCACCCAAAAGCCTGAATTATTAAAACTTTAAAAATATCCTTTATTTTTTTAAACTTCCAAATAATGTCTAAAATAATTATTTTGTATCTAGGTCCACATTGGGTGCCAAATTAATTGCATTGGTTCTAGTCTAATCTTCCCAGAGATGCAAAATATAGCTAACAGAACCAATGCAATAATAGGATGCCTTCCCCTCTTCCCCTCTTTGGAAAAAAGGAATTAGATGCAAAGAGGAAAGGGGTAAAACACCCAAAGAACAGTCTTGCTATGATTTGGAAGTTAAAAGAAAAACTTTAACAATAAATAAAAGGTATTTAAGGTAAGGGAGTGACGAAAAGGTATAAGGAAGGGAAACAAGATACAAAAATATATATACAACCAGACTGATGGCAGTGGATGGAGATAGATTCAGGAAGTGGTTGTCCACCATGAGGTAGAATGGCCACGTGGTAAAACAGGAGCAGCAAGAAGATGGGTGGTGCTATCAGGCAGACAGGGAGGGGAAAATCAGAAAGAAACAGGAAGTTCCTCTGTTTTTATAGAGACCTAGACAGGAAGTGGGAATGGGCTAACCACTACACCTGGGGTCAGGTTCAGACCACCCCCAGAAGGGTTAACCCTTTACATTTGTATATATGCTTGTAAATTTAGCATGCTGTAAAATATAGTTTTATCTTACTTCCAAGCCATCTGAGCTGGCCTGCTAAATTTTAATTTGGGGGACGATTTCCTAAACCTACCATTCTCTCACAGCATTCTTCAGAAACTCATGGCACACAGGCTGGATAAGTGCATTCTGCATTGGATAAAAAACTGGATGGATGGCCAGGCCTAAAGACTTGTGGTGAATGGAGCTAAATCTGGCTGTCACCCAGTCAGTAGTGCGGTTCCCCAGGGTTCAGCACTGGGGCCTTGTGCTAGTTCGAGGCTATCTGGGATATTTTAGTGAGAGGAATTAGATTATAGGCTGTGAAAAGGAAACAATGGTGATGTCTACTTCACTCATAGGATTACTGAGATGTATAAAAACAACAACATAAATATATATTGGCGTATAACCCGTGGAGCACCTGGGTAAAATGACTCTTTGTTCACCAATATGGTTAGATGGTCATAATCCGCTTTATTTCCGTGATACAGTGACTTATATGCATTCTAGCAAAAGGCGTGCTCCACCAAGATTGGTTGCAATCAGAGGGTACAGGTTTACATGTAAGGCATGGATAGGTCAGTATACCATAACAATCTGAGGGTCAGCCTCTGGGGCAGGCTAAACTCTGCCCACCTGCAGCTGCCACTCCACTCCCTGCAGCTGCATGTGGGGGGAAGCTACCCTGTGCCTGGTATCTAACTCCCAAGATGGACTCAAGGTCACTCCCAGCACGGGTTGCTCATGTTTATCATTTCTGTGTCCTCTGCTAGCAAGAATTTCTTCAACATATCCCTCTCTTTCTTTTGAGCAACCCGGGCTGATCTTTCAACTTTATATAGGCTTGTGCTAGTTTGAAGCAAGCTGGAATGTTTTGGTAAAAGAACTAGATAACAGGCAGTGAAATGAAAAACAATTGTGTCTACTTCTCTCACAGTCACGCTGAGAACTCTGGGAAGAAGAAAGACTTTTTCTCCATTTTGTTTCTCACTCTTGCTTTTGCCTTAGACCTGGTCACATCTCATTAACCCTGCTCCTACTAACCTTGCTCCCTAACCTCTTGGCTGCACCTCTTTTCTTCCTGAGGACTGGGGTAAGGTTGAGAGGGACGGGGGGAGGTGTTGGAGTGGTTTGAGAGCCCCTCCTGGGGACTCAGGTTTCTGGGAGGGGAGTTGTGCTTTCATATTGTTTATCCTTTGTATATTTCTGTATATAATTGTATATAACTGTATATATTGTAAATAGCTGCTTGTAAATTCTGCTAGCTGTAAATAAACTGCTTCATCTATATTCCCAGAGGCCGTCTGAGTTAGCTGGGGCAAATACAAAGTGTGGGAGGGGCGGGGTAACCCCCAAACCATCACAAGGCTGTTCAACACAGGGGTAAATGATACAGCTACAAATCAACAGTGCTAAAGTCAGAAAGAGAATAAACCTGTTAGGGCTTTCACCAGTAGCATTAGTCTGGCAAGCTAACAACCCAAGCTTAGCTAACAATCCTAAAAGCTATTTCTGCAAGAGACAGTAAGTCATAGAATCATAGAATCAACCAGGTTGGAAGAGACCTCCAAGATCATCCAGTCCAACCTAGCAACCAGCCCTATCCAATCAACCAGACCATGGCACTAAGTGCCTCATCCAGTCTTTTCTTGAAGACCTCCAGGGACGGTGCCTTCACCACCTCCCCGGGCAGCCCATTCCAACGGGAAATCACTCTCTCTGTGAAGAACTTCCTCCTAATATCCAGCCTATACCTACCCTGGCACAACTTGAGACTGTGTCCCCTTGTTCTATTGCTGGTTACCTGGGAGAAGAAGCCACCCCCCACCTGGCTACAATGCCCCTTCAGGTAGTTGTAGACAGTAATAAGATCACCCCTGAGCCTCCTCTTCTCCAGGCTAAACAGGCCCAGCTCCCTCAGCCTCTCCTCATAGGATTTGTGTTCCAGGCCCCTCACCAGCTTTGTTGCCCTTCTCTGGACATGTTCCAGCACCTCAACATTCTTTCTTGAATTAGGGGCCCAGAACTGGACACAGTACTCAAGGTGTGGTCTAACCAATTGTGCTAGTTTGAAGCAAGCTAGAATGTTTTGGTAAAAGAACTATATAATGGGCAGTGAAAAATGAAAACAATTGTGTCTCTTTGCTCACAGTCATGCTGAGAACTCTGGGAAGAAGAAGTAAAACATTCTCCATTTTGTCTTTCATTCTACCTTTGCCTTCAGACTTAGACACATCTCATTAACCTTGCTGCCACTAAACTTGCTCCCTAACCTCTTGGCTGCACCTCTCTTCTTCCTGGGAACTTGGGTAAGGTTGGGAGGGCAAGGGGAGGTGTTGGGGTGGTTTGAGAGCCCCTCCTGGGGACTCAGGTTTCTGGGAGGGGAGTTGTGCTTCTGTATTGTTTATCCTTTGTATATTTCTGTATATATTGTAAATAGCTGCTTGTATATTTGCTGCTGTAAAATAAATAGCTTCATTTATATTCCCAGAGGCCGTCTGAGTTAGCTGGGGCAATTCACAAAGTGTGGGGGGGGCGGGTAAGAGCCCAAACCATCACATTTTTAATTGGCTTTCCCAACGTGGGGCTAAATTTTTGGAGTGACTGTTCATTGGCTCTGGGAATTAAAATGGAGCTAATAAGGCAGCTATTGTACTTGTGTGGGGCGTTACTGTGGTCTGGTTTCGTTTTGTTGGCATTTAGTTGGATAAAGGCTCAAATTGTTGCTTATTTCATTGATTTAGCTTATAAGAAGGCTAAAGCCAAAGTTTCAAGCATGTTCTGGAGCTGGGGTGATTTTATTCTTGGTTATGCTGGTTTTAATGTCTCTGAAAGCCTTACCAGTAATATTACAGGAGCATTTATCAATAATGTGACAATAAATCAAAATTCTGCTTTATCTACTGCTCTCATGAGGGTCATCCAGCCCCAAACTGAAATGCCAAGTCCATGCAAGGATTTTTACAGAAAAGAAACCGGGGCGGGATTGCTGTGCATTAATCTGGCTCTTATGATCTTAATATTCATATTAATTTTGGTATTATTTGTGAAAAATTCAAAACCAGCTTCTGTAAGAACTAGGAAAAATTCTGTGTCTCAGAAGCAGTCTCATTCACAGCAAAACAAGGGAACACAGTTATCTGCTTCCCCCCTGCCAGCCTCTGCCCCTCCTTCTCCAAGTTCTGGGAACACGGCCAATGTTCCCGCAGGAAATGTAAACAATAATAATGATAACAATAACAACTGGCAGAGTTTGGCAGGAGTCCCAGGAGCACAGGCAGGTACCCAAAATCAGAATGTTCCTAGCAACAATGATAACATGACAGGGTTGGCAGGCATCCCAGGAGGACAGGCAAATAATCCCGCTAATACTAATAATGACACTAAAGCTGGTAACGCTAACCCAGTCAGTCCAAATCCTAATGACACCAGCTCAGCCAAATCGAACCCCCAGCCAGCAGACCAGAACCAAAATGCTGCTGCTAAAAGTAAGGCAGATTTGAACTCACAAGCTCCAGGTCAGACCCCCAATAATTCAAACCCTCCAAGTCAGACCCCCAATGATTCCAACCCTCCAGCAGACACATCAAAGTCTGTTGCTGCTCAGGCCCTTCTGGCACCTGCTAAGGCAAAAGCTAAGACTAAGTGTGGTTCACAGGAAGATGTAAGAGAGGGGACCTCTGGTGATCAGCAAGAGGAGGAAGAGGAGGTAGTTAGTCTGCGAGATCTCGCAAATGTGCTGAGACATCAATACTCAAATGAGAAGGGCGCTGTGAGGTTGGCTGCCAGGAGAGAGGATGGTTCCAATGAGTTTAGGAGGAAGGTTTTGTTAGGCCAGGGACAACCAGATCAACAGGAGGAAGAGGAGGAGGATGACATCCAGGTCTCCAATGATCCTCTCAGAGAGGTCAGGGAAATTAGAAAGGAATACTCAAGGGAATCAGGTGATCCAATCCTAAAATGGCTAGTGAGATGCCGTGGCATTGGTGCTAATGCCCTGCAAGTAGGAGACAAGTCTGCCAAGCAGCTGGGACCACTCATCAAGGAGAGCAGAGTGGACAAATACCTAGCAAGTCCTCTTGGTAGGGTTAGCTTGTGGACACGCCTTCTGTTGGCTGTGGCTATGAGATATCCTTCCCGAGATGATTTGCCATGGGCTGCCAAGAAGTGGAACACCGTTGAGCAGGGAATTAAGCTTCTGAAGGAGTTTGCTGTGAAGGAAGTGCTTTATGGAGATCATGGCACTCATGAGCCTGATGATATTCCTTTGGGAAGAGGTCTCATGAAGAAGCTTATTAAGCTTGCTCCTTCATCCTTTGCTAACATCTTGGCCAGTAAATTTCTATCAAGGAGTGATAATGGAAGGTCTTTCACTGTTGGTAAATTCACAGATCAGCTAAGGCAGATAGAGGACAGCTTGTCCCATTCTGGTATAATCTGTGCCATACAAACTATGACTTGTGAAATAAAGGGCATGAACGATGGTTTTGAGAATACCATGAAAGAACAGGAGGAGGACCTTAAAACCTCAATTTCCAATCTGGTAAAGGATACCATTCCTGCATCATCTGAATGGGTGCATGTTTCTGCAGTCAGGAACAGACGCCCACCTCCTGCAAGGCAATTCCAGCCCAGGAGGAGACAAATTCCACCCAGACATCAGCAATCACGTGCGTCACTGTGGATACTTCTGCGTGACACATACGGGAAGAACATGAACAAATGGGATGGTAAACCTACTTCAGCTCTTTCAAAGAGAGTCAGGGAACTGCAGAATGGCAGAAACAGAGGCAGCAATGCCAGAAAAGTAGCTGTCACTTCTTCAGCTCCCGAGAGCAACTGCAATTGTTCCAAGAGTTGCAATTCCTCTCACAACACCAATCACTGTGTACACCCTACATGCCATGTTCAGCATTAGGGGTGCCCTGCCTCCAGCCAGGAGGAGGAAAGGGATAGTGGAGAGAACCAAATCTATTGGAATGTATTCATTAGGTGGCCTGACAGTTCAAAAGTTTGGAAGTGCAGGGCCTTAGTTGACACAGGTGCTCAGTGTACTTTGTTGCCATCTAATTACAAAGGGACAGAGTCCATTTCTATTTTTGGAATCACTGGTGGATCTCAAGAGTTAACTAAAATACAGGCTGAGATCAGTTTAACTGGTAAAGAGTGGAAGACACATACTACTGTAACTGGTCCTGATGCGCCTTGCATTTTGGGAATTGACTTTTTGAGACAAGGTTGTTTCAAAGATCCTAAGGGTCATAAATGGGCTTTTGGAATAGCATCTGTAGAGATTGAGGATGATAAATTGAAATTGTCCATTAGACCTGAACTTGCTGGTGAATCTGCAGTTGTGGGACATCATGACATAGAGGATCTGGAAGTGCCAACTGCAACTCAAACTGTTCCTCACAAGCAGTACAGAACTAACTGTGACTCTTTGTTGCCCATTCATCAGCTGATTCGTCAACTGGAGGATCAGGCTGTCATCGAAAAAGCTCATTCACCTTTCAACAGTCCCATCTGGCCTGTGCGCAAACCTAACGGCGATTGGAGACTCACAGTTGATTTTCGTGCCCTCAACGAGGTGACGCCACATATGAGTGCAGCTGTGCCAGACATGCTGGAACTCCAGTACGAGCGGGAATCGAAGGAGGCTAAATGCTATGCAACCATAGACATTGCTAATGTGTTGGGGTACGGAGGCTGGCGAGAGGCGAGATCGGGGTACTGACGACTCGAGACAGCAGCTTCTAGGCATCTGTGCATCAGTACATCAGTACAGTTTTATTAGGGTAGTGCAGCATCTTATATAGTGCTCAGAGGAGGTGTTTCCAGGCAGCCTGGGGCTGGCAAAAGTGGACAGTACAGATTGGCCCCAAGTTATGTGTAAGGCATAGATAGGTTACCTGTGGTAAACAACCTGTAAGTACCACCCAGGGGGGCTGGCCAGGGTCAGCCCCCTCGGGGCTGTGTCCGCCCCGGGGGCCGGCAGATTCCACCCCCTGACAGCTGTGCGTGGGTTGCTCATGGGTCTGTTGGCTTAGGCCCCTGGGAATCAGTAAGACTCCAAGGACACTTCCCACCACAGGGCCTCATGTTTACATTCCATACCTCGGTGCAGGAGAAAGCTTCCCACACTAATGCTTTCTTCTCTATTCCCATAGCAAAGGAGTGTAGGCCTCAGTTTGCATTCACCTGGAGAGGAATCCAGTACCAGTTCAACCGTTTGCCTCAGGGGTGGAAACACAGCTCAACCATCTGTCACTCAGTCATCCACAATGCACTGGAGAAAGGTAAAGTTCCAGAGCACATCCAGTACATCGACGACATCATTGTGTGGGGCCAAACTGCTGAGGAAGTCTTTGAGAAAGGTAACAAAATCATTGACATTTTGTTGAAAGCAGGTTTTGCTATTAAGAGAGATAAGGTCAAAGGACCTGCCAAAGAAATTCAGTTTCTGGGAGTGCGGTGGCAAGATGGTCGGCGTTACATTCCTCAGGATGTGATCAACAAAGTCTCCACCACGGCAGTTCCCACCAGTAAGAAGGACACACTTTCTTTTCTTGGTGTGGTGGGATTTTGGAGACCACACATTACTGGTTTCAGTCAGATCGTCAAACCTTTGCATGATGTGACTCGTAAGAGAAACAATGTCGAGTGGGGACTTGAACAACTAGCAGACTTTGATCAGATCAAATGAGAAATAGTCCATGCAGTGGGCTTGGGACCTGTGAGATCTGGTCCGGACATTAAAAACATTCTGAAGTGATTGGAACTCAGTCACAATTGCTTTTAGCTCCTAGACTGCCAGTTCTAAACTGGATGTCCAAAGGCAAAGGTTCATCACCACATCATGCCACAGATGCAACCTGGTCTAAATGGATGGCTTTGATAACCCAATGAGCACGAATGGGGAATCTTGACCGACCTGGTCTGGTGGAGGTGATCACCAACTGGCCGGAAGGCACAAACTGTACCAAACCTCCAGAGGAGAAAATAACTCGTGCTGAGGAAGCTCCTCCCTATGATGATCTCTCTGATGAGGAAAAGAACTAAGCTTTGTTCACAGATGGTTCCTGTCGTCTTGTTAGGAACAAGCGAATATGGAAGTCAGCAGTTTGGAGTCCAACTAGGAGAGTTACCGAAGCGAGAGATGGAGAAGAAGAATCCAGTCAGTTTGCTGAGGTAAAAGCTGTTCAACTTGCTCTTGATGTGGCTGAATGTGAAAATTGGCCTATCCTTTACCTCTACACCGACTCCTGGCTGAAGGACTGGAAGAAGAATGGTTGGCAGAGGAAAGGAAAGCCTATTTGGTGTGCTGATCTATGGCAGGACATTGATGCACGGCTGGAGAAAACTCCAGTGAAGGTGTGGCACGTAGATGCACACGTGCCTAAGAGCAGAGCTACTGAGGAACATCAACATAACCAGAAGGCAGATCAAGCTGCTAAGATTGCTCAAGTTGATACCAACTCTAATCTTGACATTGACCTTGATTGGAAACACCGAGGTGAACTGTTTTTAGCTCGGTGGGCCCGTGATTCATCTGGACATCAAGGCAGAGATGGAACATACCGATGGGCTTGCGATAGGTCAATTGACTTGTCCATGGACGCTATCACCCAAGTCATCTATGACTGTGACATTTGTGCTGCTATTAAGCAGGCTAAGCGAATCAAGCCCTTATGGTATGGTGAGAGATGGTCAAAGTACAAGTATGGAGAAGCCTGGCAGATTGACTACGTCACTTTACCTCGATCTCGTTCTGGCAAGCAGTATGTGCTGACGATGGTAGAAGCCAGCACTGGATGGTTGGAAACCTATCCAGTTCCACATGCAACTGCACGCAACACCATTCTTGGCTTGGAGAGACAGATCATGTGGAGACATGGAACTCCAGAGAGAATCGAGTCAGACAATGGCACTTATTTCAAGAACAATCTTGTGAAAAACTGGGCCAAAGAGCATGGTATTGAATGGATCTATCATATACGCTACTATGCACCAGCTTCAGGGAAGATTGAATGCTACAACGGTTTGCTGAAAACCACCCTAAAAGCCATGGGGGGTGGAACTTTGAAAAACTGGGACAAACATTTAGCACAAGCTACCTGGTTGGTAAATAGTAGAGGTTCAGTAAACAGAGCAGGACCCGCACAATCAGATTTGTTCCAAACAGTATCACAGTATCACCAAGGTTGGAAGAGACCTCACAGATCATCAAGTCCAACCCTTCACCACAGTGCCCAAGGCTAGACCATGGCACCAAGTGCCACATCCAACCTTGCCTTGAACTGCCCCAGGGATGACGACTCCACCACCTCCCCAGGCAGCCCATTCCAGTGCCCAATGTCTCTCTCAGTGAAGAATTTTCTCCTCACCTCGAGCCGGAATTTCCCCTGGCGCAGCCTGAGGCTGTGTCCTCTTGTTCTGGAGCTGGCCACCTGAGAGAAGAGAGCAACCTCCTCCTGGCCACAACCACCCCTCAGGTAGTTGTAAACAGTAATAAGGTCACCCCTGAGCCTCCTCTTCTCCAGGCTAAACAACCCCAGCTCCCTCAGCCTCACCTCGTAGGGCTTGTGCTCGAGGCCTCTCACCAGCCTCGTCGCCCTTCTCTGGACACGCTCAAGCATCTCAGTGTCCTTCCTAAACTGGGGGGCCCAGAACTGAACGCAGTACTCGAGGTGTGGTCTGACCAGTGCAGAGTACAGGGGCAGAATGACCTCCCTGCTCCTGCTGACCACACCATTCCTGATGCAGGCCAGGATGCCACTGGCCCTCTTGGCCACCTGGGCACACTGCTGGCTCATGTTCAGGCGGGTATCAATCAGTACCCCCAGATCCCTCTCTGTCTGGCTGCTCTCCAGCCACTCCGACCCCAGCCTGTATCTCTGCATGGGGTTGTTGTGGCCAAAGTGCAGCACCCTGCACTTGGAGCTATTGAACCCCATCCCATTGGCCTCTGCCCATCTGTCCAGGCGGTCAAGGTCCCGCTGCAGAGCCCTTCTGCCTTCCAACTCAGTCACATCTGCCCCCAGCTTAGTGTCATCTGCAAACTTGCTGATGACTGACTCGATGCCCTCATCCAGATCATCTATGAAGATGTTAAAGAGGATGGGGCCCAGCACTGATCCCTGAGGGACACCACTAGTGACTGGCCGCCAGCTGGATGTGGCACCATTCACCACCACTCTCTGGGTCCGGCCCTCCAGCCAGTTCCTAACCCAGCACAGAGTGTTACCATCCAAGCCGCGGGCTGACAGCTTAGCCAGCAGTTTGCTGTGGGGGACAGTGTCAAAGGCCTTGCTGAAGTCCAGATAGACTACATCCACAGGCCTCCCCACATCCACCAAGCGGGTCACCTGATCATAGAAGGAGATCAGGTTAGAAAGGCAGGATCTGCCCTTCCTAAACCCATGCTGGCTGGACCTGAGATCTTTGCCATCCCTCAGGTGCGCAGTTATTGGCCCCAAGAGAACCTGCTCCATCAGTTTCCCTGGCACTGAGGTCAGGCTGACGGGTCTGTAGTTCCCAGGTTCCTCCATCCGACCCTTCTTTGGATGGGGACCATGTTGGCCATTTTCCAGTCTCCTGGGACCTCTCCGGTGAGCCAGGACTGCTGAAAAATGATGGAGAGTGGTTTGGCCAGCTCAGCTGCCAGCTCTCTCAGCACCCTGGGATGGATCCCATCTGGTCCCATGGACTTGTGGGTGTCCAGATGGCTCAGCAGGTCCTGAACTAATTCCTCATGAATTTCCAGGGGAACACACTGCTCCCCGACCCCATCCCCCAGTTTAAGAGGGCATTTGCCTCCTCCTCCTCTCTCCTTACTGTTGAAAACTGAGGCGAAGAAGGCATTCAGGACCTCTGCCTTTGCTTCATCATCAGTTATAGTGTTCCCCACCTGGTCCAGTAAGGAGTGGAGGGTCTTCTTGCCCTTCCTTTTAGCATTGATAAATTTATAAAAGTGTTTTTTGTTAGCTTTCACGGAAGTGGCCAGCCTAAGCTCTAGCTGAGCCTTAGCCTCTCTAATTTTTCTCCTACATAGTCTGGCTACCTCCTTAAACACATCAGGAGAAGCCTTCCCCTCCTTCCAGAGGCGATACACCCTCTTTTTCTCCCCCACTTCCTTCAGGAGCTCTTTGCTCATCCAGGCTGGTCGCCTCCCCCTGCGGCTCATCTTTCGGCACGTGGGAACTGCCAGTTCCTGTGCCTTCAAGAGCTCCTGTTTAAAGTAAGTCCAACCATCCTGGACCCCTTTGTTCTCAAGAACTGCTGCCCAGGGGACATTGGAAATAAGTTCCTTGAGCAAATTGAAGTTTGCCCTCCTAAAGTCCAAGGTGTAGGTTTTGTTGAAGTGCCTCCCTACCTCCCTGTATATTGAAAACTCCACTAACTCGTGATCGCTACACCCCAGGCAGCCTCCCACTATCACATCTCCTACCAGCCCTTCTCTGTTGGAGAGCAGCAGGTCAAGCTGAGCTTGACCCCTAGTAGGCTCGTTTAACAGTTGGGTCATGAAGCTGTCCTCCATGCACTCCAGAAATCTCCTGGACTGCCTCCTCTCTGCTGAATTAAGTTCCCAGCAGATATCTGGCAGGTTAAAGTCACCCACAAGGACAAGATCTGAAGATCTTGAGACAGCCTCCAACTGTTTGTAAAATATCTCATCTGTTCCCTCATCCTGGTTGGGTGGTCTGTAACAGACTCCAACCAGGATGTCAGATTTATTAGTCTTCCCTCTGATTTTAATCCACAAGGTCTCTACCCCTTCATCCCTCACTTCTAGCTCAATGGCATGGAGTGACTCTCTAATATACAGGGCCACCCCTCCTCCTCTTCTCCCTTGCCTATCTCTCCTGAAAAGGTTATATCCCTCCAGTATAGCAGCCCAGTCATGCCTGTCGTCCCACCAAGTTTCTGAAATGGCAACTACATCGTAGTCCCCCTGGTGCACCAGGATTTCCAATTCCTCCTGTTTGTTACCCAAGCTGCGTGCATTGGTGTAGATACACTTCAGCTGGGCTCTCGATTTAATTGTCCTTAGTTTCCTTCCATCTCTCTCCTTCTCAGAGAGAGTAATTTCCTCACCCACCCCCTTCAGACCTAGTTTAAAGCCCGCCTAATGAGCCCTGCCAACTCCATTGCCAGGACTCTCCTGCCCTTCCTAGATAACTGCACCCCATCACAAGCCAGCAGGTCCGGTGCAGTAAAAGCTCCCCCATGGTCAAAGAACCCAAAACGCCGCCGCTCACACCATCCCTTCAGCCATTTGTTGATATCGTAGGTTCTGCTATTCCTCTCTGTGAACTCCCTTGCCACAGAGGGAACTGAGCAGAACACCACCTGCGCTCCCGCCCCATCTATCAATTTCCCCAGGGCTTTAAATTCCTTTTTAATTGCCCTGGTCCCCTTCTTTTCAATTTCGTCGCTGCCAGCCTGTATTACCAACAAGGGGTAATAATCAGAGGGCTGGATTAGGTTTGGGAGTCTCCTGGTGATGTCCCTAACCCGGGCACCAGGAAGGGAGCAGACCTCCCTGTGAGACGGGTCGGGACGACAAATGGGTCCCTCTGTCCCCCTCAAGATGGAGTCCCCGACAACTACAACTCTTCTCTTTTTCTTGTTTTTTGTGGAGCTAGTCACCACAGTTGGTGGTGACTGCTCCACCCTAGGCAATGTCTCAGTGGGGTGATCCTCATTGCTCTCACCCTCTGTACCCTCTGCATGCAGCGCCTCATACTTGTTGCGCAAGGGCAGAGGAGGAGAAGGAGAGGGCCGGGGAGGATTTCCCTTACTTCCCCTGACAGGGATCTGCACCCATCCCTCACTGTTTCCAGGGGCAGATTCCTTAGCAGGGGGGATCTGCAGAGCCTGCACCCACAGATCCAGCTCCCTTTCATTCTCCCTTATTGACCTGAGCCTGGACACTTCGTCCTTCAGCTCGGCCACTTCATCTTTCAATTCCGCCACCAAGGTGAGAAGGAAGTTCACCTGCTCACACCTGGTGCAGTTGTTCTCCCCCTCCCCTTCAGCAGCAATGAGAGGCTGTAGCACTCCCTGCATCCAGTGGCCTGGACTCCTGTGCTTTCCCAGGTCACATCAGTCTGTGTGCACACGCTCCTCCTGCCCTTTGTAGCACGAGTGACAGGCATAGTGCACACAGATACTGACAGTCAGAAAGAGGAAAAAAAAAAAAAAAAAAAAAAAAAAAAAAAAACACCCACCCCCAGCTAGGCTGGCTTTTCACTCTCTCGGCTCGGCAGCCAAAATGGCGGCCGGCGCGGCACGCGGCGGGATTTTAAATCTCCCGCGGCTGACGTCACCAGCCCCGTCACAGTCTCACGCTGTATCGCGAGACCACAGCCCAGCCGTCCCCTCTGCTTACCTTACCGTGTCTCAGAACCACGGAGAGCAGCAGAACGGAGCAGCAAAACCGAACCCGGCAGCAACCCCCGCGGAGCTTTTCACTCTCTCGGCTCGGCAGCCAAAATGGCGGCCGGCACGGCACGCGGCGGGATTTTAAATCTCCCATGGCTGACGTCACCAGCCCCGTCACAGTCTCACGCTGTATCGCGAGACCACAGCCCAGCCGTCCCCTCTGCTTACCTTACCGTGTCTCAGAACCACGGAGAGCAGCAGAACGGAGCAGCAAAACCGAACCCGGCAGCAACCCCCGCGGAGCTTTTCACTCTCTCGGCTCGGCAGCCAAAATGGCAAGATAAATGATCAAACACAAGCAAATACAAGAACAAATGCAGACATATTCATTGCCTAGGCTAACAGATCCATTGGCCTAGTCTGTATGATGTGATCCTCTAAACCCATTTTCTCCCCCTTTTTTTTTTCTAGTGATATCCCTATATCCTAAAATCCCCAAATTGTCATACTACAAACCCTTAGACTCATCATATTTTACCCTAAAAATCTATCAGCTGAAGAAAATTCAAGAAAAGGAAAAAAAAATTCAAGAAGGTAATAATACCGTGGTATTCTCAGAAAAGAAACTCAGAATTGTCACATAACTCATTCCATTGCAATCAGCACCTGCTCCACTAAACTCCTAGACTGCAAAATATGGTACCATCAAAAAAGGCCTTCAAAAATAGTCCTGTATTCTTATCTGTTTGAACATATTTATTCAGGGAAGGAGCTGACTGGCATAGCCTATCAGCTCCATCATTCCCTGTCCTACTCCAGAATCTGGTTAGTGACTTGCAATGTGGATTTCAGTGCTCATGCTCTCAGTGAGAGAGGCAATGCATCTGAGTTCTAGTAAAAACTGTGCTAGTCTGTCCTGTTTGGTGCTTTTATTGTCTGTACGATTCCCCACTCATTGTCAATGGCGCTGGCATCTCTACTATTTCCTAGCAATGTCCCTCTCTTCTGTGTGCCACTGAGTAATGGGTGCAAAAGGATGTTGCTGCCTATTGACATGTAGAAGGAATTAATCAGTAAGGCGACGGGTGAATACCCCAGTCAGGAATCATTGGCTATCATCTTGACTGCCACTGCTGTTGTCTGGCGGCTAAAATGATGCACCTGTGTGCATCCATGCCTGTAACAGAGGCAAAATTGGTTCTAAGTCCTCATCGGTTATTGTCACTATCTTTTCCATAAACTTTCTGACATCTGGCATTGCTCTCAAGTCCGTGTGTAAGTCAATCTCCTGAGGTCTGACTCTGGCCTCAGTCATTTTCCAGCTCAAACAGTTCCAAAGCTCTGCTAGTCCAGCAGAAAAAAAAATCTGTAAAAGAGATAAGGAAGAGAACATAGGACACGAGAGAAAAAAAGGGAAAAACGCAGGAGCTAAGCTGTGTGAGCTATTGAAATGCTAATTCCCCAGTAGCTTTACAAATGCAAATTAACCTAACTGAAACAACTCAAGTAAATCCATGGATTCTTTCCCCACCACACTCACTCCTGGCACCTTCCCTCAGTCCCCATGACAACACGAACACCGAGAAAATCAAGGCAAAAAGTGCAACTGTCTCCGTTCGGGCTGAATTCAGCCCTGTATTTTCTGGAGATTCGGCAGGAGACCTCTTGGCCGCAGGGTGCGGTCCGCTGGGTATGGGGTGGGAGGATGGGGGTGCGTCGGGCCGCGACGGTGGAGAAGGGCGGATCTGGAGTGCCGCCGAGCCACAGGAAGTGTGGGGGGGGGGTTTCGGGTTTCTCTGGCGT
>NW_026974638.1:0-42459 GCF_015220805.1 Pogoniulus pusillus
AGGAGTGTTCAGCTGGAGAGCACACAATTGCAGTATGAATCAATAGACTTCCAGCAGAAACACATTGATTTTGGCAACAAAGTAGCAGAGTTCAACATCAGAACAGCAGTTTTCTCCCATAAATCAGTAGATATGATGAAAAACCTAGATGTACACCAAAAAACAGGAGTGTTCAGCTGGAGAGCACACAATTACAATGTGAATCAGTAGACTTCCAGCAGAAACATATCGATTTTGGCAACAAAGTATCAGAGTTCAAAATCAGAACAGTAGTTTTCTCCCATAAATCAGTTGATATGATGAACAATCTTCACGTACACCAGAAAACAGAAGTCTTAATCTTGAAACCGCACAATTACACTATGAATCGGCAGACTTCCAGTAGAATCACATCAATTTTGGCAACAAAGTATCAGAGTTCAAAATCAGAACAGTAGTTTTCTCCATAAATCATAAGATATGATGAAAAACCTAGTCGTACACCAAAAAACAGGAGTGTTCAGCTCAAAACTACACAAATATAGTATGAATCAGTAGACTTCCAGTAGAAACACATCGATTTTAGCAGCAAAGTAGCAGAGTTCAAAATCAGAACAGTAGTTTTCTCCCATAAATCAGTCGATATGATGAACAATCTTCACGTACACCAGAAAACAGAAGCCTTAAACTTGAAACCGCACAATTACAGTATGAATCGGCAGACTTCCAGTAGAATCACATCGATTTTGGCAACAAAGTAGCAGAGTTCAAAATCAGAACAGTAGTTTTCTCCTATAAATGATTAGACATGATGACAAACCTAGATGTACACCGAAAAACAGGAGTGTTCAGCTGGAGAGCACACAATTACAGTATAAATCCGTAGACTTCCAACAGAAACATATCGATTTTCGCAAAAAAGTAGCAGAGTTCAAAATCAGAACAGTAGTTTTCTCCCATGAATCAATAGATATGATGAACAACCTAGACGTATACCACAAAACAGAAGTGTTCAACTCGAAAGCGCACAATTACAGTGTGAATCAATAGACTTCCAGCTAAAACACATCGATTTTGGCAACAAAGTAGCAGAGTTCAAAATCAGCACGGCAGTTTTCTCCAATAAATCAGTAGACATGATGAAAAACCTAGTCGTACACCATAATCCAGGGAGTGTTCATCTCGAAAGGACACTATTATGGTATGAATCAGCAGACTTCCAGCAGAAACACATCGATTTTGGCAACAAAGTAGAAGAGTTCAAAATCAGAACAGTAGTTTTGTCTCATAAATCATTAGATATGATGAAAAACCTTGATGTACTCCGAAAAACAGGAGTGTTCAGCTTGAGAGCACACAGTTACAGTATGAATCAGTAATCTTCCAGTAGAATCACATCGATTTTGGCAACCAAGTAGCAGAGTTCAACATCAGAACGGTAGTTTTCTCCCATAAATCAATAGATATGATGAAAAACCTAGATGTACACCAAAAAACAGGAGTGTTCAGCTCAAAACTACAGAAATACAGTATGAATCAGTAGACTGCCAGTAGAATCACATCGATTTTGGCAAAAAAGTAGCAGAGTTCAACATCAGAACGGTAGTTTTCTCCGATAAATCAGTTGATATGATGAACAATCTTCACGTTGACCAAAAAACAGGAGTGTTAAGCTTGAAACCGCACAATTACAGTATGAATCGGTAGACTTCCAGTAGAATCACATCTGTTTTGGCAACAAAGTAGCAGAATACAAAATCAGAACAGTAGTCTTCTCCCATAACTCATTAGACATGACGAACAACCAAGATGTCCACCAAGAAACAGGAGTGTTCAGCTGGAGAGCACACAATTACAGTGTGAATCAGTAGTCTTCCAGCTGAAACGCTTCTATTTTGGCAACAAAGTAGCAGAGTTCAACATCAGAACGGTAGTTTTCTCCCATGAATCAATAGATATGATAAACAACTTAGATGTACACCAAAAATCAGGAGTGTTCAGCTGGAGAGTACACAATTACAGTGTGAATCAGTAGACTGTTGGGAGAAGGAAAGAAATGGACACCGCAGCCAATCCAATATGGATTATAAGCAGGTGACAACTTTATTGGAGCAGTAGCGTTCTTTTATAGCAAGCAGCTAATGTATTCCGCTGTCAGCAATTGCTTATCTGTAGCTCTATGAGATGCACTTGTGTGGTCCTTCCTTCAAAACAAGTATTGTGTTCCTTCTTCACAACAGGAAACATATCCTTTTTCCCCTTGTTTACCACTTTGCCCAAGGACAGTGTCCTTGGTCACTTTGTCACATCAGCATGTTGCAATCTCTTCATTCTGCTGACCCACCAATTTCATATATTCTCCATGCCCATTCTCTCTTAGCCATTCCTCAACAGTAGACTTCCAGCTGAAACGCATAGAGTTTCGCAACAAAGTAGCAGAGTTCAAAATCAGAACAGTAGTTTTCTGCCATAAATCATTTGATATGATAAACAACCAAGACGTAGACCACAAAACAGAAGTGTTCAACTCGAAAGCACACAATTACTGTGTGGATCAGTAGACTTCCGGCTGAAACGCATCGATTTTGGCAACAAAGTAGAAGAGTTCAAAATCAGAACAGTAGTTTTCTCCCATAAATCAGTAGATATGATGAACAATGTACAGGTACACCAGAAAAAAGACGTGTTCAGCGTGAAACCACACAATTACAGTATGAATCAGTAGACTTCCAGTAGAATCACATCGGTTTTGGCAAGAAAGTAGCAGAGTTCAAAATCAGAACGGCAGTATTCTCCAATAAATCAGTAGATATGATGAAAAACCTAGATGTACACCAAAAAACAGGAGTGTTCAGCTGGAGAGCACACAATTACAGTGTGAATCAGTAGACTTCCAGCAGAAACACATCGATTTTGGCAACAAAGTAGCAGAGTTCAAAATCAGAACAGTAGTTTTCTCCCCTAAAGAGTCAGATTTGTTGAACAACCTAGACATACACCAAAACAACAGGTGTGTTCATCTCGAAAGGACGCTATTATGGTAAGAATCAGTAAACTTCCAGCAGAAATATACCGATTTTGGCAACAAAGTAGCAGAGTTCAACATCAGAAAGGTAGTTTTCTCCCATAATTCATTACATATGATGACAAACCTAGATGTACACCAAAAAAATGGAGTGTTCAGCTGGAGAGCACACACTTACAGTATGAATCAGTAGACTTCCAGTAGAATCACATCTGTTTTGGCAACAAAGTAGCAGAATACAAAATCAGAACAGTAGTCTTCTCCCATAACTCATTAGACATGACGAACAACCAAGATGTCCACCAAGAAACAGGAGTGTTCAGCTGGAGAGCACACAATTACAGTGTGAATCAGTAGACTTCCAGCAGAAACACATCGATTTTGACAACAAAGTAGCAGAGTTCAAAATTAGAACAGTAGTTTTCTCTCATAAATCATTAGATATGATGAAAAACCTTGATGTACACCGAAAAACAGGACTGTTCAGCATGAGAGCACACAGTTACAGTATGAATCAGTAATCTTCCAGTAGAATCACATCAATTTTGGCAACCAAGTAGCAGAGTACAACATCAGAACGGTAGTTTTCTCCCATAAATCAATAGATATGATGAAAAACCTAGATGTACACCAAAAAACAGGAGTGTTCAGCTCAAAACTACAGAAATACAGTATGAATCAGTAGACTGCCAGGAGAATCAAATCGATTTTGGCAACAAAGTAGCAGAGTTCAACATCAGAACGGTAGTTTTCTCCAATAAATCAGTAGATATGATGAAAAACCTAGTCGTACACCAAAAAACAGGAGTGTTCAGCTCAAAACTACACAAATATAGTACGAATCAGTTGACTGCCAGTAGAATCACATCGATTTTGGCAACAAAGTAGCAGAGTTCAAAATCAGAACGGCAGTTTTCTCCAATAAATTAGTAGATATGATGAAAAACCTAGATGTACACCAAAAACCAGGAGTGTTCAGCTGGAGAGCACACAATTGCAGTATGACTCAGCAGACTTCCAGCAGAAACACATTGATTTTGGCAACAAAGTAGCAGAGTTCAAAATCAGCACGGCAGTTTTCTCCAACAAATCAGTAGATATGATGAAAAACCTAGTCGTACGCCATAATCCAGGGAGTGTTCATCTCAAAAGGACACTATTATGGTATGAATCAGCAGACTTCCAGCAGAAACACATCGATTTTGGCAACAAAGTAGCAGAGTTCAAAATTAGAACAGTAGTTTTCTCTCAGACATCATTAGATACGATGAAAAACCTTGATCTACACCGAAAAACAGGAGTGTTCAGCTGGAGAGCACACAATTACAGTATGAATCAGTAGACTTCCAGCAGAAACACATCTATTTTGGCAACAAAGTAGAAGAGTTCAAAATCAGAACGGCAGTTTTGTCCAATAAATTAGTAGATATGATGAAAAACCTAGATGTACACCAAAAACCAGGAGTGTTCAGCTGGAGAGCACACAATTGCAGTATGACTCAGCAGACTTCCAGCAGAAACACATCGATTTTGGTAACAAAGTAGCAGAGTTAAAAATCAGAATAGTAGTTTTCTCCCCTAAACCGTTAGATTTGATGAACAACCTAGACGTACACCAAAAAGCAGGACTGTTCATCTCGATAGGACGCTATTATGGTATGAATCAGTAGACTTCCAGCAGAAACACATCAATTTTGGCAGCAAAGTAACAGAGTTCAATATCAGAACAGTAGTCTTCTCCCGTAAATCATTAGATATGTGTTGCGGAGGGCAGTAATAATTCGTGGCCGAGTCGAAAATTTATCAAAAATAGATATTTTTTATTTTTACAAACCCGCCCCCACAACTATATATACAAAGATTAATTTCGTTTGATAAACAGGTTAAGTTGCATGAGAAATCTACAAGGATACCATTAATAATCTGACTATATATATTTGAAGTCAGTTTTTGGAAAAGGACTCAGCTATTAATTAATAGCGGTTTCTTACTAAATTAAGCTAAGCCAAATAACTCACTCAGGCTGGCTCGTGCGGTCTGTCTTCCTCCTCCAGCGGCTGCAGGAGTCGTTAAGGGTCGTTAAGGGTCGTTAGGCAGACAAAGGTGTGTGCCTAACAGTAAAGCAAATCCTTAGTCTCTCTGCAGTCCAGGCACAGGGGAGTGAACGAACTCTGGCAGAGACATGCGTCCAACACGGGCAAAATCCAAAGCGGGAACCCCAAAGGCGGGAAGACCCCCAATATTTATAACCTTGGCTAGACAAAGGGCAGAGTTACCACACCTTAGGCGCGAAAGCGCACGGCCAATCCCAGCCTGGCTCCAGCGCGGGAACTCACGGGGCAGTCGCCCCCTTCACAGGGCAGTCCCCGCCCCCTTCACGGCTGCAGGGCAGGCGAGGGGGGGGAAACCAGGCGGCTTTTCCCCTTTCCCCCCGAAGTCCGGGCAGGAGAGGAATTTAGGGGTACAGGACTCCAGGACATCCCACCCCGGTGGTAATGAGCATCTTTGTCTAGAACTTGAGTGAGAGGTGATCCCCCTTCAATTTAGGAACCTATTAATATTTATATATGGCTTAGCCTTTTCCAACATTAACAATAGGTAATACATTAATCGCCCCAACAATATTTAACAATACTTAACAAGGCTTAACAATAGCCCAAACAGTATTAATAAAGCTACACAGTCAATTTGAAGATTGCTCTGTTCCTGGTAGAGCAACCAAGTTCATGGCAGAGCCTTGGATGCTCTGAGTCCATGGCTGGAGGTCACAGTCCGTGGGTCCGGATGCCATCATCCACTGGCCACCCCGGTGATATGACTCCATCTCTCGTGTAGCTGGTTCTCCCTTTCCCAGGTGCTGGTCAGGTGGTCAGGAACTGGTCCTCTGCCTCGACCTTAACCTGTAAGGAGACAAAACCTGCCTCGGCCTATAAAGGCCAGGCTTGACAATTAATAGTTGGGGACGATCCACCGTGTACTGATCCGGTGGCCTTTTCCATTTGCATCTAGGGCTTCCCAGGCATATAAGCCTCTGGGTTTACCCCGTGTCATTGGCACTACCCCTATAGGTTGGCCTTTTGTACTGGGGCAGGTGGTCAGTGACCACGTGGCTCACCTAGGCAGCAGGTCTTTATTCTGGGGGCTTCTGTAGCTCTCCCCGTGACTGCTGACCATTAAAAGCTGCCGAGCCACTATTACACTAATTCAGTGTTTTGCCTCCCGTGTGGGAGACGAGAAAGGGTTAACCTTTCTGTCTGGGGACGAGCTGCAGTTCCCAGCGGGGGGGCTGCCGCTTCTGGGCGAGCCGCTCTGGGAGCCACCGCTGGGCGTGTCGTTGCCGCTGGCCCTGGGTTTCTCACGGCTGCCTCTGGATTTTGCAGCCAATTTCTGAAGGCACCGCACTAGATCCTTCAGCTGCCAATCTGCCAGCTGCCTTAAAACAGTTTTTGGTACCCCTAAAGTCAGGGCTTGTCTATACCAGCTGTTCTTTTCTCTGGGTCTCCAGTCACTCTGTTGGTCTCTGCCCCTTCCCCTCGGGGAGAAGCCTGCAAGACCCGTCCCCCTGGGGGGGCAGTCCTGCACTGGCTGGACCTGCCTGCGCAGAGTCCTGGGATTTTCTGGGGGAGAAGCACGAGACTGTCTCTCCCCAGCCCCTTTTCCTTCAGGAGACCCAAACCCAAACTGCAGCCCGTGGGCATTCAAGTCAGTTAACAGTTCAGCCCAAGTCATTACGTGCTCTTTAGCACCATCGTTCTCTGCATTTTTTGCAATCACACGTTCAATTTTCTCAACGTTCTTCATTACTTGGATTTGCAGAGTTGCTGGCAAACCTTTCATAATAGGGTGCAGTCTCTCCGGGTCCACAGGGGCATAAAACGGGCAATCATAATGTCCCTTATCATAGATAGCCTGGACACAGGCAAGTCTGCGGAGAGCAGTGATGAGCTCAGAGGAGCTGGTGACCTTTAGTTCCGTCGGCTCCCCCCGGTAGGCTGGACGGACACTGCTTGCCCAGTAGGCTATCCGAGCGGTGAGGCTGTGTGTCCCCTCGGGTTCACGTGTCAGGAACACATCGTCCCCCCAGTCTCCAGCAGCTTCCTGCGAGTCTAGAAGGACCCGGTCCCCACCGGCTCGGGACACTCGATACACATAGTCAGCGACTGAGTCCCCAGGATCTCTCGCATATTTGACTTGTAAGTCACTGAGCTGTGCATCTGTAAACTGCTTTTTGATCATGGTGGTCCCTGCAGCGCCTTTCCTGCCCTTCACGGACTGAGTTCTTATCACAGGCAGCACGTGCTTGTGCACCGTGGCGCCCTCCTCACCGGAGCTCTCTTCACCGCGAGCTACGGGAGAGTCCGGTCGGGACCTGCGCTTTCTGCGTGGCTTTGAGGCTTTCTGCTGCGCAGAGGCATGTGCAGAGGAATTCTCTGAGTCTCTTGCAGAGTCTTTTGTGCCTGGTTTCGGGGAACTCCTCTCCCCCGAAGAGCCCCTCGGGGCATTCTCTGCCTTTCTCCCCGATTCCCGCGAATCACTCCATTCAAATTCAGACACGGAGACCGAAGAGGTGGTGTCTGCAGGCGTTACAAGCCTTTCTTTCATCTGGGCAGTCAGTGCCGCGGTCAGGCTCTTTGTCTGCGCCAGCATGCTTTCCCAGATACTTTGGCTTTTAGCTTTTTCTGCTAATAAATCCTTTTCCAAGGCCTGAATTCTTTTTTCATAATTTTCAAATTCGGCCAGAGTCTGGGTCACGACTGACCCCAGAACAACAGAGAAATGCTCCATTGGAGACTCTGTAATCACAGGGTCTGAGCGCTCAGCTAATTTCTCCAGGATTTTCTCCGGATTTTTACAATTTTTCTGAGCCCAAATTAAATCAAGACCTGTGATTAGGCATCCCTTTTCTTGTAGAAATTCTATGATTGAACTACCCAGCATACACTGCGCCATAATGTTGCGGAGGGCAGTAATAATTCGTGGCCGAGTCGAAAATTTATCAAAAATAGATATTTTTTATTTTTACAAACCCGCCCCCACAACTATATATACAAAGATTAATTTCGTTTGATAAACAGGTTAAGTTGCATGAGAAATCTACAAGGATACCATTAATAATCTGACTATATATATTTGAAGTCAGTTTTTGGAAAAGGACTCAGCTATTAATTAATAGCGGTTTCTTACTAAATTAAGCTAAGCCAAATAACTCACTCAGGCTGGCTCGTGCGGTCTGTCTTCCTCCTCCAGCGGCTGCAGGAGTCGTTAAGGGTCGTTAGGCAGACAAAGGTGTGTGCCTAACAGTAAAGCAAATCCTTAGTCTCTCTGCAGTCCAGGCACAGGGGAGTGAACGAACTCTGGCAGAGACATGCGTCCAACACGGGCAAAATCCAAAGCGGGAACCCCAAAGGCGGGAAGACCCCCAATATTTATAACCTTGGCTAGACAAAGGGCAGAGTTACCACACCTTAGGCGCGAAAGCGCACGGCCAATCCCAGCCTGGCTCCAGCGCGGGAACTCACGGAGCAGTCGCCCCCTTCACAGGGCAGTCCCCGCCCCCTTCACGGCTGCAGGGCAGGCGAGGGGGGGGGAAACCAGGCGGCTTTTCCCCTTTCCCCCCGAAGTCCGGGCAGGAGAGGAATTTAGGGGTACAGGACTCCAGGACAATATGATGAAAAATCTAGATGTACATCATAAAACAGGAGCGTTCAGCTGGAGAGCACACAATTACATTATGAATCAGTAGACTTCCAGTAGAAACACATCGATTTTGGCAACAAAGTAGCAGAGTTCAATATCAGAACAGTAGTCTTCTCCCATAAATCATTAGAAATGATGAAAAATATAGATGTACATCATAAAACAGGAGTGTTCAGCAGGAGAGCACACAATTACAGTATGAATCGGTAGACTTCCAGTAGAATCACATCGATTTTGGCAACAAAGTAGCAGAGTTCAAAATCAGAATAGTAGTTTTCTCCCCTAAACCGTTAGATTTGATGAACAACATAGACGTACACCAAAAAGCAGGACTGTTCATCTCGAAAGGACGCTATTATGGTATGAATCAGTAGACTTCCAGTAGAAACACATCGATTTTGGCAACAAAGTAGCAGAGTTCAAAATCAGAACAGTAGTTTTCTCCCATAAATCAGTCGATATGATGAACAATCTTCACGTACACCAGAAAACAGAAGTCTTAAGCTTGAAACCGCACAATTACACTATGAATCGGCAGACTTCCAGTAGAATCACATCGATTTTGGCAACAAAGTAGCAGAGTTCAAAATCAGAACAGTAGTTTTCTCCCATAAATCAGTCGATATGATGAACAATCTTCACGTACACCAGAAAACAGAAGTCTTAAGCTTGAAACCGCACAATTACACTATGAATCGGTAGACTTCCAGTAGAATAACATCGATTTTGTCAACAAAGAGGCAGAGTTCAAAATCAGAACAGTAGTTTTCTCCCATAACTCATTAGACATGACGAACAACCAAGATGTACAAGAAAAAACAGGAGTGTTCAGCTGGAGAGCACACAATTGCAGTATGAATCAGTAGTCTTCCAGCTGAAACGCATCTATTTTGGCAACAAAGTAGCAGAGCTCAAAATCAGCACGGCAGTTTTCTCCAATAAATTAGTAGATATGATGAAAAACCTAGATGTACACCAAAACCCAGGAGTGTTCAGCTGGAGAGCACACAATTGCAGTATGACTCAGCAGACTTCCAGCAGAAACACAATGATTTTGGCAACAAAGTAGCAGAGTTCAACATCAGAACGGTAGTTTTCTCCAATAAATCACTAGATATGATGAAAAACCTAGATGTACACCAAAAAACAGGAGTGTTCAGCTCAAAACTACAGAAATACAGTATGAATCAGCAGACTTCCAGTAGAATCACATCGATTTTGGCAACAAAGCAGCAGAGTTCAAAATCAGAACGGCAGTTTTCTCCAATAAATTAGTAGATATGATGAAAAACCTAGATGTACACAAAAACCAGGAGTGTTCAGCTGGAGAGCACACAATTGCAGTATGACTCAGCAGACTTCCAGCAGAAACACATTTATTTTGGGAACAAAGTAGCAGAGTTCAAAATCAGAACAGTAGTTTTCTCCCATAACTCATAAGACATGACGAACAACCAAGATGTACACCAAAAAACAGGAGTGTTCATCTCGAGAGTACACAACTACAGTATGAATCAGTAGACTTCCAGCAGAAACACATCGATTTTGGCAACAAAGTAGCAGAGTTCAAAATCAGAACAGTAGTTTTCTCCCATAAATCAGTAGATATGATGAACAATGTACACGTACACCAGAAAAAAGAAGTGTTCAGCGTGAAACCGCACAATTACAGTATGAATCAGTAGACTTCCAGTAGAATCACATCGGTTTTGGCAAGAAAGTAGCAGAGTTCAAAATCAGAACGGCAGTATTCTCCAATAAATCAGTAGATATGATGAAAAACCTAGATGTACACCAAAAAACAGGAGTGTTCAGCTGGAGAGCACACAATTACAGTGTGAATCAGTAGACTTCCAGCAGAAACATCGATTTTGGCAACAAAGTAGCAGAGTTCAAAATCAGAACAGTAGTTTTCTCCCCTAAAGAGTCAGATTTGTTGAACAACCTAGACATACACCAAAACAACAGGTGTGTTCATCTCGAAAGGACGCTATAATGGTACGAATCAGTAGACTTCCAGCAGAAATATACCGATTTTGGCAACAAAGTAGCAGAGTTCAACATCAGAAAGGTAGTTTTCTCCCATAATTCATTACATATGATGACAAATCTAGATGTACACCAAAAAACTGGAGTGTTCAGCTGGAGAGCACACACTTACAGTATGAATCAGTAGACTTCCAGCAGAAACACATAGATTTTGGCAACAAAGTAGCAGAGTTCAAAATCAGAACAGTAGTTTTCTCCCATAGCTCATTAGACATGACGAACAACCAAGATGTACACCAAAAAACAGGAGTGTTCAGCTGGAGAGCATACAATTACAGTGTGAATCAGTAGTCTTCCAGCTGAAACGCATCTATTTTGGAAACAAATTAGCAGAGTTCAAAATCAGCACGGCAGTTTTCTCCAATAAATCAGTAGATATGATGAAAAACCTAATTGTACACCATAATCCAGGCAGTGTTCATCTCGAAAGGATACTGTTATGGTATGAATCAGCAGACTTCCAGCAGAAACACATCGATTTTGACAACAAAGTAGCAGAGTTCAAAATCAGAACGGTAGTTTTCTCCCATAAATCAATAGATATGATGAAAAACCTAGATGTACACCAAAAAACAGGAGTGTTCAGCTCAAAACTACAGAAATACAGTATGAATCAGTAGACTGCCAGTAGAACCACATCGATTTTGGCAACAAAGTAGCAGAGTTCAACATCAGAACGTTAGTTTTCTCCAATAAATCAGGAGATATGATGAAAAACCTAGTCGTACACCAAAAAACAGGAGTGTTCAGCTCAAAACTACACAAATACAGTATGAATCAGTAGACTGCCAGTAGAATCACACCGATTTTGGCAACAAAGTAGCAGAGTTCAACATCAGAACGGTAGTTTTCTCCAATAAATCACTAGATATGATGAAAACCCTAGATGTACACCAAAAAACAGGAGTGTTCAGCTCAAAACTACAGAAATACAGTATGAATCAGCAGACTTCCAGTAGAATCACATCGATTTTGGCAACAAAGCAGCAGAGTTCAAAATCAGAACGGCAGTTTTCTCCAATAAATTAGTAGATATGATGAAAAACCTAGATGTACACAAAAACCAGGAGTGTTCAGCTGGAGAGCACACAATTGCAGTATGACTCAGCAGACTTCCAGCAGAAACACATTTATTTTGGGAACAAAGTAGCAGAGTTCAAAATCAGAACAGTAGTTTTCTCCCATAACTCATTAGACATGACGAACAACCAAGATGTACACCAAAAAACAGGAGTGTTCATCTCGAGAGTACACAACTACAGTATGAATCAGTAGACTTCCAGCAGAAACACATCGATTTTGGCAACAAAGTAGCAGAGTTCAACAGCAGAACGGTAGTTTTCTCCCATAAATCAATAGATATGATGAAAAACCTAGATGTACACCAAAAAACAGGAGTGTTCAGCTCAAAACTACAGAAATACAGTATGAATCAGTAGACTGCCAGTAGAACCACATCGATTTTGGCAACAAAGTAGCAGAGTTCAACATCAGAACGTTAGTTTTCTCCAATAAATCAGGAGATATGATGAAAAACCTAGTCGTACACCAAAAAACAGGAGTGTTCAGCTCAAAACTACACAAATACAGTATGAATCAGTAGACTGCCAGTAGAATCACACCGATTTTGGCAACAAAGTAGCAGAGTTCAACATCAGAACGGTAGTTTTCTCCAATAAATCACTAGATATGATGAAAACCCTAGATGTACACCAAAAAACAGGAGTGTTCAGCTCAAAACTACAGAAATACAGTATGAATCAGCAGACTTCCAGTAGAATCACATCGATTTTGGCAACAAAGCAGCAGAGTTCAAAATCAGAACGGCAGTTTTCTCCAATAAATTAGTAGATATGATGAAAAACCTAGATGTACACAAAAACCAGGAGTGTTCAGCTGGAGAGCACACAATTGCAGTATGACTCAGCAGACTTCCAGCAGAAACACATTTATTTTGGGAACAAAGTAGCAGAGTTCAAAATCAGAACAGTAGTTTTCTCCCATAACTCATTAGACATGACGAACAACCAAGATGTACACCAAAAAACAGGAGTGTTCATCTCGAGAGTACACAACTACAGTATGAATCAGTAGACTTCCAGCAGAAACACATCGATTTTGGCAACAAAGTAGCAGAGTTCAACAGCAGAACGGTAGTTTTCTCCCATAAATCAATAGATATGATGAAAAACCTAGATGTACACCAAAAAACAGGAGTGTTCAGCTGGAGAGCACACAATTGCAGTATGACTCAGCAGACTTCCAGCAGAAACACATTGATTTTGGTAACAAAGTAGCAGAGTTAAAAATCAGAATAGTAGTTTTCTCCCCTAAACCGTAAGATTTGATGAACAACATAGACGTACACCAAAAAGCAGGACTGTTCATCTCGAAAGGACGCTATTATGGTACGAATCAGCAGACTTCCAGCAGAAACATATCGATTTTGGCAACAAAGTAGCAGAGTTCAACATCAGAAAAGTAGTTTTCACCCATAATTCATTAAATATGATGAAAAACCGAGATGTACATCGAATAACAGGAGTGTTCAGCTGGAGAGCACACAATTGCAGTATGAATCAGTAGACTTGCAGCAGAAACACAGTGATTTTGGCAACAAAGTAGCAGAGTTCAACATCAGAAAGGTAGTTTTCACCCATAATTCATTAAATATGATGAAAAAACGAGATGTACACCGAATAACAGGAGTGTTCAGCTGGAGAACACACAATTGCAGTATGAATCAGTAGACTTCCAGACGGAAACACATCGATTTTGGCAACAAAGTAGCAGAGTTCAAAATCAGAACAGCAGTCTTCTCCCATAATTCATTAGATATGATGACAAACCTAGATGTACACCAAAAAACAGGAGTGTTCAGCTGGAGAGCACACAATTGCAGTATGAATCAGTAGACTTGCAGCAGAAACACATTGATTTTGGCAACAAAGTAGAAGAGTTCAAAATCAGAACGGTAGTTTTCTCCGATAAATCAGTTGATATGATGAACAATCTTCACGTTGACCAAAAAACAGGAGTGTTAAGCTTGAAACCGCACAATTACAGTATGAATCGGTAGACTTCCAGTAGAATAACATCGATTTTGTCAACAAAGTAGCAGAATACAAAATCAGAACAGTAGTCTTCTCCCATAACTCATTAGACATGACGAACAACCAAGATGTACACCAAAAAACAGGAGTGTTCAGCTGGAGAGCACACAATTACAGTGTGAATCAGTAGTCTTCCAGCTGAAACGCTTCTATTTTGGCAACAAAGTAGCAGAGTTCAACATCAGAACGGTAGTTTTCTCCCATGAATCAATAGATATGATAAACAACTTAGATGTACACCAAAAATCAGGAGTGTTCAGCTGGAGAGTACACAATTACAGTGTGAATCAGTAGACTGTTGGGAGAAGGAAAGAAATGGACACCGCAGCCAATCCAATATGGATTAAAAGCAGGTGACAACTTTATTGGAGCAGTAGCGTTCTTTTATAGCAAGCAGCTAATGTATTCCGCTGTCAGCAATTGCTTATCTGTAGCTCTATGAGATGCACTTGTGTGATCCTTCCTTCAAAACAAGTATTGTGTTCCTTCTTCACAACAGGAAACATATCCTTTTTCCCCTTGTTTACCACTTTGCCCAAGGACAGTGTCCTTGGTCACTTTGTCACATCAGCATGTTGCAATCTCTTCATTCTGCTGACCCACCAATTTCATATTGTGATGGTTTGGGGGTTACCCCGCCCCTCCCACACTTTGTATTTGCCCCAGCTAACTCAGACGGCCTCTGGGAATATAGATGAAGCAATTTATTTACAGCTAGCAGAATTTACAAGCAGCTATTTACAATATATACAATTATATACAATTATATACAGAAATATACAAAAGATAAACAATACAAAAGCACAACTCCCCTCCCAGAAACCTAAGTCCCCAGGAGGGGCTTTTAAACCACCCCAACACCTCCCCCCGGCCCTCTCAACCTTACCACAGTTCTCAGGAAGAAAAGAGGTGCAGCCAAGAGGTTAGGGAGCAAGGTTAGTAGGAGCAGGGTTAATGAGATGTGACCAGGTCTAAGGCCAAAGCAAGAGTGAGAAACAAAATGGAGAAAAAGTCTTTCTTCTTCCCAGAGTTCTCAGCGCAACTGTGAGAGAAGTTGACATCAACTGTTTTCATTTCACTGCTCGTTATCTAGTTCTGTTACCAAAACATTCTAGCTTGCTTCAAACTAGCACAATCCACCCCTTGTCTACTTCGCTCAGAGTATCGCTGAGAATAATCCAATCTAATCTAAACCAATATTTACAATAAAACAATATATACAAGTTCAGTTCACACTTCAATCAGATGTAGGTGATTCAAAAGCTCAGAACAGGGACTCTCAGGTGATGTTGGGTTCGTGCTCACGTACTGTAGATTCTATTGTAGATTCTCTCAGTGTTGGGCGCCGATGTTACCTAGAACAGAAAACTCCTAACAACTTATGCGACACACTCTGAATTTAAGCTCTCTCAGCTAAAGTTAAATTTCTCTGTGGAATACACTGGATTTCACCATTCTCCTGCATTACCCAGTATGTATGACCAGGACCTTCAGCAGAAACCACCCCTCGGACAGGTTTCCCTTGGCCCGAAGGAGAAAATACCCAAACAGTTTTCCCTAACAGATTCTTTTCACGTACAACAGGAACTTTATCACCGTCTACTGTTTGGACCAAATCTGATTGTGCAGGTCCTGCTCTGTTTACTGAACCTCTACTATTTACCAACCAGGTAGCTTCTGCTAAATGTTTGTCCCAGTTTTTTAGAGTTCCACCCCCCATGGCTTTTAGGGTGGTTTTCAGCAAACCATTGTAGCGTTCAATCTTCCCTGAAGCTGGTGCATAGTAGGGTATGTGATAGATCCATTCAATACCATGCTCTTTGGCCCAGTTTTTCACAAGATTGTTCTTGAAATGAGTACCATTGTCTGACTCAATTCTCTCTGGAGTTCCATGTCTCCACAAGATCTGTCTCTCCAAACCAACAATGGTGTTACGTGCAGTAGCATGTGGAACTGGATAGGTTTCCAGCCATCCAGTGCTGGCTTCTACCATTGTCAGCACATACTGCTTGCCAGAACGTGATCGAGGTAAAGTGATGTAGTCAATCTGCCAGGCTTCTCCATACTTGTACTTTGACCATCTCTCACCATACCATAAGGGCTTGATTCGCTTAGCCTGCTTAATAGCAGCACAAATGTCACAGTCATAGATGACTTGGGTGATAGCGTCCATGGACAAGTCAATTGACCTATCACGAGCCCATCGGTATGTTCCATCTCTGCCTTGATGTCCAGATGAATCATGGGCCCACCGAGCTAAGAACAGCTCACCTCGGTGTTTCCAATCAAGGTCAATGTCAAGATCAGAGTTGGTATCAACTTGAGCAATCTTAGCAGCTTGGTCTGCCTTCTGGTTGTGTTGATGTTCCTCAGTGGCTCTGCTCTTAGGCATGTGTGCATCTACGTGCCGCACCTTCACTGGAATTTTCTCCAGCCGTGCATCAGTGTCCTGCCATAGATCAGCACACCAAATAGGCTTTCCTTTCCTCTGCCAACCATTCTTCTTCCAGTCCTTTAGCCAACCCCATAGAGCATTGGCTACCATCCACGAGTCGGTGTAGAGGTAAAGGATAGGCCAATTCTCACGTTCAGCCACATCAAGAGCAAGTTGGACAGCTTTTACCTCAGCGAACTGACTGGATTCTCCTTCGCCATCTTTCGTTTTGGTAACTCTCCTGGTTGGACTCCAAACCACTGACTTCCATATTCGCTTGTTCCCAACAAGACGACAGGAACCATCTGTGAACAAAGCATAGTTCTTTTCCTGATCAGAGAGATCACCATAGGGAGGAGCTTCCTCAGCACAAGTTATTTTCTCCTCTGGAGGTTTGGAACAGTCTGTGCCTTCCGGCCAGTTGGTGATCACCTCCACCAGACCAGGTCGGTCAAGATTACCCATTCGTGCTCGTTGGGTTATCAAAGCCATCCATTTAGACCAGGTTGCATCTGTGGCATGATGTGGTGATGAACCTTTGCCCTTGAACATCCAGTTAAGAACTGGCAGTCTAGGAGCTAAAAGCAATTGTGACTCAGTTCCAATCACTTCAGAAGCTGCTTTCACTCCCTCATAGGCTGCTAGAATCTCTTTCTCAGTTGCAGTGTAATTTGTCTCTGAACCTCTGTAACAACGTCCCCAGAAACCAAGTGGACGACCACGTGTCTCGTTTGGAGCTCTCTGCCAAAGACTCCAAGTTGGACCATTGTCACTGGCAGCCGTGTACAGAATGTTCTTAATGTCCGGACCAGATCTCACAGGTCCCAAGCCCACTGCATGGACTACTTCTCGTTTGATTTGATCAAAGGCTGCTTGTTGTTCAGGTCCCCACTCGAAATTGTTTCTCTTACGAGTCACATCATGCAGAGGTTTGACAATCTGACTGAAACCAGGAATGTGTAGTCTCCAAAATCCCACCACACCAAGGAAAGAAAGTGTGTCCTTCTTACTGGTGGGAACTGCCATGGTAGAGACTTTGTTAATCACATCCTGAGGAATGTAACGGCGACCATCCTGCCACCGCACTCCCAGAAACTGAATTTCTTTGGCAGGTCCTTTGACCTTGTCTCTCTTAATGGCAAAACCTGCTTGCAACAGAATGTCAATGATTTTGTTACCTTTCTCGAAGACTTCCTCAGCAGTTTGGCCCCACACAATGATGTCGTCGATGTACTGGATGTGCTCTGGAGCTTTACCTTTCTCCAGTGCATTGTGGATGACTGAGTGACAGATGGTTGAGCTGTGTTTCCACCCCTGAGGCAAACGATTGAACTGGTACTGGATTCCTCTCCAGGTGAATGCAAACTGAGGCCTGCACTCCTTTGCTATGGGAATAGAGAAGAAAGCATTAGCAATGTCTATGGTTGCATACCACTTAGCCTCCTTCGATTCCAGCTCGTACTGGAGTTCCAGCATGTCTGGCACAGCTGCGCTCATGGGTGGCGTCACCTCGTTGAGGGCACGAAAGTCAACTGTCAGTCTCCAGTCGCCCGTAGGTTTGCGCACAGGCCAGATGGGACTGTTGAAAGGTGAATGAGCTTTCTCGATGACAGCCTGACTCTCCAATTGACGAATCAGCTGATGAATGGGCAACAAAGAGTCACGGTTAGTTCTGTACTGCCTATGATGAACAGTTTGAGTTGCAATTGGCACTTCCAGGTCCTCTATGTCATGATGTCCCACAACTGCAGATTCATCAGAAAGTTCAGGTCTAATAGACAGTTTCAATTTATCATCCTCAATCTCTACAGATGCTATTCCAAAAGCCCATTTGTGACCCTTAGGATCTTTGAAACAACCTTGTCTCAAAAAGTCAATTCCCAAAATGCAAGGCGCATCAGGACCAGTTACAATAGTATGTGTCTTCCACTCTTTACCAGTTAAACTGATCTCAGCCTGTATCTTAGTTAACTCTTGAGATCCACCAGTGATTCCAAAAATAGATATGGACTCTGTCCCTTTGCAATTAGATGGCAATAAAGTACACTGAGCACCTGTGTCAACTAAAGCCCTGTATTTCCGAACTCTTGAACTGCCAGGCCACCTAATGAATACATTCCAATAGATTCGGTTCTCTCCACTATCCCTTTCCTTCTCCTGGCTGGAGGCAGGGCACCCCTAATGCTGAACATGGCATGTAGGGTGTACACAGTGATTGGTGTTGTTGTGAGAGGAACTGCAACTGTTGGAACAATTGCAGTTGCTCTCGGGAGCTGAAGAAGTGACAGCTACTTTCCTGGCATTATTGCCTCTGTTTCTGCCACTCTGCAGATCCCTGACCCTCTTTGAAATAGCTGAAGTAGGTTTACCATCCCACTTGTTCATGTTCTCACCGTATGTGTCACGCAGAAGTATCCACAGTGACGCACGTGATTGCTGATGTCTGGGTGGAATTTGTCTCCTCCTGGGCTGGAATTGCCTTGCAGGAGGTGGGCGTCTGTTCCTGACTGCAGAAACATGCACCCATTCAGATGATGCAGGAACGGTATCCTTTACCAGATTGGTAATGTTTTTGAGATCCTCCTTCAGTTCTTTCATACTCTCTTTGATGCCATCCCTTATCTCTGTACCTAGAGTTTTTATGGCAGAGACTAGACCAGAATGTGACAAGCTGTCCTCAATCTGCCTGAGCTGGTCAGTGAATTCACCAACAGTGAAAGATCTTCCATTATCGCTCCTTGCTAGAAATTTGCTGGCCAAGATGTTAGCATAGGATGAAGGAGCAAGCTTAATCAGCTTCTTCATGAGACCTGTTCCCAAAGGAATATCATCAGGCTCATGAGTGCCATGATCTCCATAAAGCACTTCCTTCACAGCAAACTCCTTCAGAAGCTTAATTCCCTGCTCAACAGTGTTCCACTTCTTGGCAGCCCATGGCAAATCATCTCGGGAAGGATATCTCATAGCCACAGCCAATAGAAGGCATGTCCACAAGCTAACCCTACCAAGAGGACTTGCTAGGTGTTTGTCCACTCCACTCTCCTTAGTGAGTGGTCCCAGCTGCTTGGCAGACTTGTCTCCTACCTGCAGAGCATTAGCACCAATGCCTCGGCATCTCACTAACCAGCTTAGGATTGGCTCACCTGATTCTCTTGTGTATTCCTTCCTAACTTCCCTGACCTCTCTGAGTGGATCCTTGGAGCCTTGGATGTCATCTTCCTCCTCTTCTTCCTGTAGATCTGGTGGTGCTGGGCCTAACACAATCTTCCTCATAGCATTCCTAAACTCATTGGAACCATCCTCTCTCTTGGCAGCTAACCTCACAGCACTCCTCTCACTTGAGTATTGTTGTCTCAGCACATCTACAAGGTCTCGCAGACTAACTGTCTCCTCCTCCTCCTCTTGCTGCTGATCACCAGAGGTCCCATCTCTTACATCCTCCTGCGAGCCACTCTTTGTCTTAGCTTTTGCCTTAGCAGGTGCCAGAAGGGCCTGAGCAGCAACAGACTTGGATGTGTCTGCTGGAGGATTTGAATCTTTAGGATTCTGACTTGGAGGGTTTGAATCCTTAGGGGTCTGACCTGGAGCATTTGAATTATTGGAGGTCTGACTTGGAGCATTTGTATCCTTGGAGGTCTGACCTGGAGCTTGTGAGTTCAAGTCTGCCTTGCTTTTAACAGGAGGATTTTGGTTCTGGTCTGCTGGCTGGGAGTTTGAATTGGCTGAGCTGGTGTCATTAGGATTTGGACTGACTGGGCTAGTGTTACTAGCACTAGTGGGATTGTTTGCCTGTCCTCCTGGGATGCCTGCCAACCCTGAGGTGTTATCATTTTTGCTGGGAACATTCTGATTTGGGGTACCTGCCTGTCCTCCTGAGGCTCCTGCTAAACTCTGTGGCTTGTTTTGGTTATCCTTATCATTGTTTACGTTATTGGCAGGAACACTGGCTGTGTTCCCAGCACTTGGAGAAGGAGGGGCAGAGGCTGGCAAGGGGGAAGCCGACAACTGTGTTCCCTTGTTTTGCTGTGAAAGAGACTGCTTCTGAGACACAGAATTTTTCCTAGCTCTTACAGAAACTGGTTTTGAATTTTTCACCAATAATGTCAAAATTAATATGAATATTAAAATCATGAGGCAAATATTAAAAACTGTGAGAAGAAAAACAGTTTTACACGAGCATGTGCCTATACAAACAGTTGGAATTCCTGTCTTAGGCTGAATAACTCTCATTAGAGCCATATTTAAAGCAGAATTTCCATTGATTGTCACATTATTGACCAGAGCTCCTGTAATGTCCTTGGTAATATTCTCAGAGATATTAAAACCAGCATAACCAAGAATAAAATCACCCCAGCTCCAGAACATATCTGAAACCTTAGCTTTAGCCTTATTATAAGCCAGATCAATAAAATAAGCAACAATTTGAGCTTTTATCCAATTAAATGTCAAGAAAACAAAACCAGACCAGAGCAATGCACCAACCAAATACAATAGCTGCTTGATTAGCTTCATCTTAATTCCCAGAGCTAATTTCCAGTCACTGAAATATCTAGCCCCACGTTGGGAAAGCCAATTAAAAAATGTGATGGTTTGGGGGTTACCCCGCCCCTCCCACACTTTGTATTTGCCCCAGCTAACTCAGACGGCTTCTGGGAATATAGATGAAGCAATTTATTTACAGCTAGCAGAATTTACAAGCAGCTATTTACAATATATACAATTATATACAATTATATACAGAAATATACAAAAGATAAACAATACAAAAGCACAACTCCCCTCCCAGAAACCTAAGTCCCCAGGAGGGGCTTTTAAACCACCCCAACACCTCCCCCCGGCCCTCTCAACCTTACCACAGTTCTCAGGAAGAAAAGAGGTGCAGCCAAGAGGTTAGGGAGCAAGGTTAGTAGGAGCAGGGTTAATGAGATGTGACCAGGTCTAAGGCCAAAGCAAGAGTGAGAAACAAAATGGAGAAAAAGTCTTTCTTCTTCCCAGAGTTCTCAGCGTAACTGTGAGAGAAGTTGACATCAATTCTTTTCATTTCACTGCTCGTTATCTAGTTCTGTTACCAAAACATTCTAGCTTGCTTCAAACTAGCAAACATATATTCTCCATGCCCATTCTCTCTTAGCCATTCCTCAACAGCAGACTTCCAGCTGAAACGCATAGAGTTTCGCAACAAAGTAGCAGAGTTCAAAATCAGAACAGTAGTTTTCTGCCATAAATCATTTGATATGATAAACAACCAAGACGTAGACCACAAAACAGAAGTGTTCAACTGGAAAGCACACAATTACTGTGTGGATCAGTAGACTTCCGGCTGAAATGCATCGATTTTGGCAACAAAGTAGAAGAGTTCAAAATCAGAACAGTAGTTTTCTCCCATAAATCAGTAGATATGATGAACAATGTACACGTACACCAGAAAAAAGATGTGTTCAGCGTGAAACCGCACAATTACAGTATGAATCAGTAGACTTCCAGTAGAATCACATCGGTTTTGGCAAGAAAGTAGCAGAGTTCAAAATCAGAACGGCAGTATTCTCCAATAAATCAGTAGATATGATGAAAAACCTAGATGTACACCAAAAAACAGGAGTGTTCAGCTGGAGAGCACACAATTACAGTGTGAATCAGTAGACTTCCAGCAGAAACACATCGATTTTGGCAACAAAGTAGCAGAGTTCAAAATCAGAACAGTAGTTTTCTCCCCTAAAGAGTCAGATTTGTTGAACGACCTAGACATACACCAAAACAACAGGTGTGTTCATCTCGAAAGGACGCTATTATGGTACGAATCAGTAAACTTCCAGCAGAAATATACCGATTTTGGCAACAAAGTAGCAGAGTTCAACATCAGAAAGGTAGTTTTCTCCCATAATTCATTACATATGATGATAAACCTAGATGTACACCAAAAAAATGGAGTGTTCAGCTGGAGAGCACACACTTACAGTATGAATCAGTAGACTTCCAGTAGAATCACATCTGTTTTGGCAACAAAGTAGCAGAATACAAAATCAGAACAGTAGTCTTCTCCCATAACTCATTAGACATGACGAACAACCAAGATGTACACCAAGAAACAGGAGTGTTCAGCTGGAGAGCACACAATTACAGTGTGAATCAGTAGACTTCCAGCAGAAACACATCGATTTTGGTAACAAAGTAGCAGAGTTAAAAATCAGAATAGTAGTTTTCTCCCCTAAACCGTTAGATTTGATGAACAACCTAGACGTACACCAAAAAGCAGGACTGTTCATCTCGATAGGACGCTATTATGGTATGAATCAGTAGACTTCCAGCAGAAACACATCAATTTTGGCAGCAAAGTAACAGAGTTCAATATCAGAACAGTAGTCTTCTCCCGTAAATCATTAGATATGTGTTGCGGAGGGCAGTAATAATTCGTGGCCGAGTCGAAAATTTATCAAAAATAGATATTTTTTATTTTTACAAACCCGCCCCCACAACTATATATACAAAGATTAATTTCGTTTGATAAACAGGTTAAGTTGCATGAGAAATCTACAAGGATACCATTAATAATCTGACTATATATATTTGAAGTCAGTTTTTGGAAAAGGACTCAGCTATTAATTAATAGCGGTTTCTTACTAAATTAAGCTAAGCCAAATAACTCACTCAGGCTGGCTCGTGCGGTCTGTCTTCCTCCTCCAGCGGCTGCAGGAGTCGTTAAGGGTCGTTAAGGGTCGTTAGGCAGACAAAGGTGTGTGCCTAACAGTAAAGCAAATCCTTAGTCTCTCTGCAGTCCAGGCACAGGGGAGTGAACGAACTCTGGCAGAGACATGCGTCCAACACGGGCAAAATCCAAAGCGGGAACCCCAAAGGCGGGAAGACCCCCAATATTTATAACCTTGGCTAGACAAAGGGCAGAGTTACCACACCTTAGGCGCGAAAGCGCACGGCCAATCCCAGCCTGGCTCCAGCGCGGGAACTCACGGGGCAGTCGCCCCCTTCACAGGGCAGTCCCCGCCCCCTTCACGGCTGCAGGGCAGGCGAGGGGGGGGGAAACCAGGCGGCTTTTCCCCTTTCCCCCCGAAGTCCGGGCAGGAGAGGAATTTAGGGGTACAGGACTCCAGGACATCCCACCCCGGTGGTAATGAGCATCTTTGTCTAGAACTTGAGTGAGAGGTGATCCCCCTTCAATTTAGGAACCTATTAATATTTATATATGGCTTAGCCTTTTCCAACATTAACAATAGGTAATACATTAATCGCCCCAACAATATTTAACAATACTTAACAAGGCTTAACAATAGCCCAAACAGTATTAATAAAGCTACACAGTCAATTTGAAGATTGCTCTGTTCCTGGTAGAGCAACCAAGTTCATGGCAGAGCCTTGGATGCTCTGAGTCCATGGCTGGAGGTCACAGTCCGTGGGTCCGGATGCCATCATCCACTGGCCACCCCGGTGATATGACTCCATCTCTCGTGTAGCTGGTTCTCCCTTTCCCAGGTGCTGGTCAGGTGGTCAGGAACTGGTCCTCTGCCTCGACCTTAACCTGTAAGGAGACAAAACCTGCCTCGGCCTATAAAGGCCAGGCTTGACAATTAATAGTTGGGGACGATCCACCGTGTACTGATCCGGTGGCCTTTTCCATTTGCATCTAGGGCTTCCCAGGCATATAAGCCTCTGGGTTTACCCCGTGTCATTGGCACTACCCCTATAGGTTGGCCTTTTGTACTGGGGCAGGTGGTCAGTGACCACGTGGCTCACCTAGGCAGCAGGTCTTTATTCTGGGGGCTTCTGTAGCTCTCCCCGTGACTGCTGACCATTAAAAGCTGCCGAGCCACTATTACACTAATTCAGTGTTTTGCCTCCCGTGTGGGAGACGAGAAAGGGTTAACCTTTCTGTCTGGGGACGAGCTGCAGTTCCCAGCGGGGGGGCTGCCGCTTCTGGGCGAGCCGCTCTGGGAGCCACCGCTGGGCGTGTCGTTGCCGCTGGCCCTGGGTTTCTCACGGCTGCCTCTGGATTTTGCAGCCGATTTCTGAAGGCACCGCACTAGATCCTTCAGCTGCCAGTCTGCCAGCTGCTTTAAGACAGTCTTTGGTACCCCTAAAGTCAGGGCTTGTCTATACCAGCTGTTCTTTTCTCTGGGTCTCCAGTCACTCTGTTGGTCTCTGCCCCTTCCCCTCGGGGAGAAGCCTGCAAGACCCGTCCCCCTGGGGGGGCAGTCCTGCACTGGCCGGACCTGCCTGTGCAGAGTCCTGGGATTTTCTGGGGGAGAAGCACGAGACTGTCTCTCCCCAGCCCCTTTTCCTTCAGGAGACCCAAACCCAAACTGCAGCCCGTGGGCATTCAAGTCAGTTAACAGTTCAGCCCAAGTCATTACGTGCTCTTTAGCACCATCGTTCTCTGCATTTTTTGCAATCAGACGTTCAATTTTCTCAACGTTCTTCATTACTTGGATTTGCAGAGTTGCTGGCAAACCTTTCATAATAGGGTGCAGTCTCTCCGGGTCCACAGGGGCATAAAACGGGCAATCATAATGTCCCTTATCATAGATAGCCTGGACACAGGCAAGTCTGCGGAGAGCAGTGATGAGCTCAGAGGAGCTGGTGACCCGTAGTTCCGTCGGCTCCCCCCGGTAGGCTGGACGGACACTGCTTGCCCAGTAGGCTATCCGAGCGGTGAGGCTGTGTGTCCCCTCGGGTTCACGTGTCAGGAACACATCGTCCCCCCAGTCTCCAGCAGCTTCCTGCGAGTCTAGAAGGACCCGGTCCCCACCGGCTCGGGACACTCGATACACATAGTCAGCGACTGAGTCCCCAGGATCTCTCGCATATTTGACTTGTAAGTCACTGAGCTGTGCATCTGTAAACTGCTTTTTGATCATGGTGGTCCCTGCAGCGCCTTTCCTGCCCTTCACGGACTGAGTTCTTATCACAGGCAGCACGTGCTTGTGCACCGTGGCGCCCTCCTCACCGGAGCTCTCTTCACCGCGAGCTACGGGAGAGTCCGGTCGGGACCTGCGCTTTCTGCGTGGCTTTGAGGCTTTCTGCTGCGCAGAGGCATGTGCAGAGGAATTCTCTGAGTCTCTTGCAGAGTCTTTTGTGCCTGGTTTCGGGGAACTCCTCTCCCCCGAAGAGCCCCTCGGGGCATTCTCTGCCTTTCTCCCCGATTCCCGCGAATCACTCCATTCAAATTCAGACACGGAGACCGAAGAGGTGGTGTCTGCAGGCGTTACAAGCCTTTCTTTCATCTGGGCAGTCAGTGCCGCGGTCAGGCTCTTTGTCTGCGCCAGCATGCTTTCCCAGATACTTTGGCTTTTAGCTTTTTCTGCTAATAAATCCTTTTCCAAGGCCTGAATTCTTTTTTCATAATTTTCAAATTCGGCCAGAGTCTGGGTCACGACTGACCCCAGAACAACAGAGAAATGCTCCATTGGAGACTCTGTAATCACAGGGTCTGAGCGCTCAGCTAATTTCTCCAGGATTTTCTCCGGATTTTTACAATTTTTCTGAGCCCAAATTAAATCAAGACATGTGATTAGGCATCCCTTTTCTTGTAGAAATTCTATGATTGAACTACCCAGCATACACTGCGCCATAATGTTGCGGAGGGCAGTAATAATTCGTGGCCGAGTCGAAAATTTATCAAAAATAGATATTTTTTATTTTTACAAACCCGCCCCCACAACTATATATACAAAGATTAATTTCGTTTGATAAACAGGTTAAGTTGCATGAGAAATCTACAAGGATACCATTAATAATCTGACTATATATATTTGAAGTCAGTTTTTGGAAAAGGACTCAGCTATTAATTAATAGCGGTTTCTTACTAAATTAAGCTAAGCCAAATAACTCACTCAGGCTGGCTCGTGCGGTCTGTCTTCCTCCTCCAGCGGCTGCAGGAGTCGTTAAGGGTCGTTAGGCAGACAAAGGTGTGTGCCTAACAGTAAAGCAAATCCTTAGTCTCTCTGCAGTCCAGGCACAGGGGAGTGAACGAACTCTGGCAGAGACATGCGTCCAACACGGGCAAAATCCAAAGCGGGAACCCCAAAGGCGGGAAGACCCCCAATATTTATAACCTTGGCTAGACAAAGGGCAGAGTTACCACACCTTAGGCGCGAAAGCGCACGGCCAATCCCAGCCTGGCTCCAGCGTGGGAACTCACGGGGCAGTCGCCCCCTTCACAGGGCAGTCCCCGCCCCCTTCACGGCTGCAGGGCAGGCGAGGGGGGGGGGAAACCAGGCGGCTTTTCCCCTTTCCCCCCGAAGTCCGGGCAGGAGAGGAATTTAGGGGTACAGGACTCCAGGACAATATGATGAAAAATCTAGATGTACATCATAAAACAGGAGCGTTCAGCTGGAGAGCACACAATTACATTATGAATCAGTAGACTTCCAGTAGAAACACATCGATTTTGGCAACAAAGTAGCAGAGTTCAATATCAGAACAGTAGTCTTCTCCCATAAATCAATAGAAATGATGAAAAATATAGATGTACATCATAAAACAGGAGTGTTCAGCAGGAGAGCACACAATTACAGTATGAATCGGTAGACTTCCAGTAGAATCACATCGATTTTGGCAACAAAGTAGCAGAGTTCAAAATCAGAACAGTAGTTTTCTCCCATAACTCATTAGACATGACGAACAACCAAGATGTACACCAAAAACCAGGAGTGTTCAGCTGGAGAGCACACAATTACAGTGTGAATCAGTAGTCTTCCAGCTGAAACGCATCTATTTTGGCAACAAAGTAGCAGAGTTCAAAATCAGCACGGCAGTTTTCTCCAATAAATCAGTAGATATGATGAAAAACCTAGTCGTACACCATAATCCAGGGACTGTTCATCTCGAAAGGACACTATTATGGTATGAATCAGCAGACTTCCAGCAGAAACACATCGATTTTGGCAACAAAGTAGCAGAGTTCAAAATCAGAACAGTAGTTTTCTCTCATAAATCAATAGATATGATGAAAAACGTAGATGCACACCAAAAAACAGGAGTGTTCAGCTTGAGAGCACACAGTAACAGTATGAATCAGTAATCTTCCAGTAGAATCACATCGATTTTGGCAACCAAGTAGCAGAGTTCAACATCAGAACGGTAGTTTTCTCCCATAAATCAATAGATATGATGAAAAACGTATATGCACACCAAAAAACAGGAGTGTTCAGCTCAAAACTACACAAATACAGTATGAATCAGTAGACTGCCAGTAGAATCACATCGATTTTGGCAACAAAGTAGCAGAGTTCAACATCAGAACGGTAGTTTTCTCCAATAAATCAGTAGATATGATGAAAAACCTAGTCGTACACCAAAAAACAGGAGTGTTCAGCTCAAAACTACACAAATATAGTATGAATCAGTAGACTGACAGTAGAATCACATCGATTTTGGCAACAAAGTAGCAGAGTTCAAAATCAGAACGGCAGTTTTCTCCAATAAATTAGAAGATATGATGAAAAAACCTAGATGTACATCAAAAAACAGGAGTGTTCAGCTGGAGAGCACACAATTGCAGTATGAATCAGTAGACTTCCAGCAGAAACACATCGATTTTGGCAACAAAGTAGAAGAGTTCAAAATCAGAACAGTAGTTTTCTCCCATAAATCAGTCGATATGATGAACAACATAGACGTACACCAAAAAGCAGGACTGTTCATCTCGAAAGGACGCTATTATGTTATGAATCAGCAGACTTCCAGTAGAATCACATTGATTTTGGCAACAAAGTAGCAGAGTTCAACATCAGAACGGCAGTTTTCTACCATAAATCAGTAGATATGATGAAAAACCTAGATGTACACCAAAAAACAGGAGTGTTCAGCTGGAGAGCACACAGTTACAGTGTGAATCAGTAGACTTCCAGCAGAAACACATCGATTTTGGTAACAAAGTAGCAGAGTTCAAAATCAGAATAGTAGTTTTCTCCCCTAAACCATCAGATTTGATGAACAACCTACACATACACCAAAAAAACAGGTGTGTTCATCTCGAAAGGACGCTATTATGGTACGAATCAGTAGACTTCCAGCAGAAACATATCGATTTTGGCAACAAAGTAGCAGAGTTCAACATCAGAAAGGTAGTTTTCACCCATAATTCATTAAATATCATGAACAACCGAGATGTACACCGAATAACAGGAGTGTTCAGCTGGAGAGCACACAATTGCAGTATGAATCAGTAGACTTGCAGCAGAAACACAGTGATTTTGGCAACGAAGTAGCAGAGTTCAACATCAGAAAGGTAGTTTTCACCCATAATTCATTAAATATGATGAAAAAACGAGATGTACACCGAATAACAGGAGTGTTCAGCTGGAGAGCACACAATTGCAGTATGAATCAGTAGACTTCCAGACGGAAACACATCGATTTTGGCAACAAAGTAGCAGAGTTCAAAATCAGAACAGTAGTTTTCTCCGATAAATCAGTTGATATGATGAACAATCTTCACGTACACCAGAAAACAGAAGTCTTAAGCTTGAAACCGCACAATTACACAATGAATCGGCAGACTGCCAGTAGAATCACATCGATTTTGGCAACAGAGTAGCAGAGTTCAACATCAGAACGGCAGTTTTCTCCAATAAATTAGTAGATATGATGAAAAACCTAGATGTACACCAAAAAACAGGAGTGTTCAGCTGGAGAGCACACAATTACAGTGTGAATCAGTAGTCTTCCAGCTGAAACGCATCTATTTTGGCAACAAAGTAGCAGAGTTCAACATCAGAACGGTAGTTTTCTCCCATGAATCAATAGATATGATAAACAACTTAGATGTACACCAAAAATCAGGAGTGTTCAGCTGGAGAGTACACAATTACAGTGTGAATCAGTAGACTGTTGGGAGAAGGAAAGAAATGGACACCGCAGCCAATCCAATATGGATTATAAGCAGGTGACAACTTTATTGGAGCAGTAGCGTTCTTTTATAGCAAGCAGCTAATGTATTCCGCTGTCAGCAATTGCTTATCTGTAGCTCTATGAGATGCACTTGTGTGGTCCTTCCTTCAAAACAAGTATTGTGTTCCTTCTTCACAACAGGAAACATATCCTTTTTCCCCTTGTTTACCACTTTGCCCAAGGACAGTGTCCTTGGTCACTTTGTCACATCAGCATGTTGCAATCTCTTCATTCTGCTGACCCACCAATTTCATATATTCTCCATGCCCATTCTCTCTTAGCCATTCCTCAACAGTAGACTTCCAGCTGAAACGCATAGAGTTTCGCAACAAAGTAGCAGAGTTCAAAATCAGAACAGTAGTTTTCTGCCATAAATCATTTGATATGATAAACAACCAAGACGTAGACCACAAAACAGAAGTGTTCAACTCGAAAGCACACAATTACTGTGTGGATCAGTAGACTTCCTGCTGAAACGCATCGATTTTGGCAACAAAGTAGAAGAGTTCAAAATCAGAACGGTAGTTTTCTCCCATAAATCAGTAGACATGACGAACAACCAAGATGTACACCAAAAAACAGGAGTGTTCAGCTGGAGAGCACACAATTACAGTGTGAATCAGTAGTCTTCCAGCTGAAACGCATCTATTTTGGCAACAAATTAGCAGAGTTCAAAATCAGCACGGCAGTTTTCTCCAATAAATCAGTAGATATGATGAAAAACCTAGTTATACACCATAATCCAGGCAGTGTTCATCTCGAAAGGACACTGTTATGGTATGAATCAGCAGACTTCCAGCAGAAACACATCGATTTTGGCAACAAAGTAGCAGAGTTCAACATCAGAACGGTAGTTTTCTCCCATAAATCAATAGATATGATGAAAAACCTAGATGTACACCAAAAAACAAGAGTGTTCAGCTCAAAACTACAGAAATACAGTATGAATCAGTAGACTGCCAGAAGAATCACAACGATTTTGGCAACAAAGTAGCAGAGTTCAAAATCAGAACGGCAGTTTTCTCCAATAAATTAGTAGATATGATGAAAAACCTAGATGTACACAAAAACCAGGAGTGTTCAGCTGGAGAGCACGCAATTGCAGTATGACTCAGCAGACTTCCAGGAGAAACACAATGATTTTGGCAACAAAGTAGCAGAGTTCAAAATCAGAACAGTAGTTTTCTCCCATAACTCATTAGACATGACGAACAACCAAGATGTACACCAAAAAACAGGAGTGTTCATCTCGAGAGTACACGACTACAGTATGAATCAGTAGACTTCCAGCAGAAACACATCGATTTTGGCAACAAAGTAGCAGAGTTCAAAATCAGAACAGTAGTTTTCTCCCATAAATCATAAGATATGATGAAAAACCTAGATGTACACCAAAAAACAGGAGTGTTCAGCTGGAGAGCACACAATTACAGTATGAATCAGTAGACTTCCAGTAGAAACACATCGATTTTGGCAACAAAGTAGCAGAGTTCAAAATCAGAACAGTAGTTTTCTCCCATAAATCAGTCGATATGATGAACAATCTTCACGTACACCAGAAAACAGAAGTCTTAAGCTTGAAACCGCACAATTACAGTATGAATCGGTAGACTTCCAGTAGAATCACATCGATTTTGGCAACAATGTAGCAGAGTTCAACATCAGAACGGTAGTTTTCCCCCATAAATCATTAGATATGATGAAAAACCTAGATGTACACCAAGAAACAGGAGTGTTCAGCTGGAGAGCACACAATTACAGTGTGAATCAGTAATCTTCCAGTAGAATCACATCGATTTTGGCAACCAAGTAGAAGAGTTCAACATCAGAACTGTAGTTTTCTCCCATAAATCATTAGATATGATGAAAAACCTAGATGTACACCAAAAAACAGGAGTGTTCAGCTCAAAACTACAGAAATACATTATGAATCAGTAAACTGCCAGTAGAATCACATCGATTTTGGCAACAAAGTAGCAGAGTTCAACATCAGAACGGCAGTTTTCTCCAATAAATTAGTAGATATGATGAAAAACCTAAATGTACACCAAAAACCAGGAGTGTTCAGCTGGAGAGCACACAATTGCAGTATGACTCAGCAGACTTCCAGTAGAATCACATCGATTTTGGCAACAAAGTAGCAGAGTTCAAAATCAGAACAGTAGTTTTCTCCCATAACTCATTAGACATGACGAACAACCAAGATGTACACCAAAAAACAGGAGTGTTCATCTCAAGAGTACACAACTACAGTATGAATCAGTAGACTTCCAGCAGAAACACATCGATTTTGGCAACAAAGTAGCAGAGTTCAACATCAGAACGGTAGTTTTCTCCCATAAATCAATAGATATGATGAAAAACCTAGATGTACACCAAAAAACAGGAGTGTTCAGCACAAAACTACAGAAATACATTATGAATCAGTAGACTGCCAGTAGAATCACATCGATTTTGGCAACAGAGTAGCAGAGTTCAACATCAGAACGGCAGTTTTCTCCAATAAATTAGTAGATATGATGAAAAACCTAGATGTACACCAAAAACCAGGAGTGTTCAGCTGGAGAGCACACAATTGCAGTATGACTCAGCAGACTTCCAGTAGAATCACATCGATTTTGGCAACAAAGTAGCAGAGTTCAAAATCAGAACAGTAGTTTTCTCCCATAACTCATTAGACATGACGAACAACCAAGATGTACACCAAAAAACAGGAGTGTTCATCTCGAGAGTACACAACTACAGTATGAATCAGTAGACTTCCAGCAGAAACACATCGATTTTGGCAACAAAGTAGCAGAGTTCAACATCAGAACGGTAGTTTTCCCCCATAAATCATTAGATATGATGAAAAACCTAGATGTACACCAAGAAACAGGAGTGTTCAGCTGGAGAGCACACAATTACAGTGTGAATCAGTAACCTTCCAGTAGAATCACATCGATTTTGGCAACCAAGTAGAAGAGTTCAACATCAGAACTGTAGTTTTCTCCCATAAATCATTAGATATGATGAAAAACCTAGATGTACACCAAAAAACAGGAGTGTTCAGCTCAAAACTACAGAAATACATTATGAATCAGTAAACTGCCAGTAGAATCACATCGATTTTGGCAACAAAGTAGCAGAGTTCAACATCAGAACGGCAGTTTTCTCCAATAAATTAGTAGATATGATGAAAAACCTAAATGTACACCAAAAACCAGGAGTGTTCAGCTGGAGAGCACACAATTGCAGTATGACTCAGCAGACTTCCAGTAGAATCACATCGATTTTGGCAACAAAGTAGCAGAGTTCAAAATCAGAACAGTAGTTTTCTCCCATAACTCATTAGACATGACGAACAACCAAGATGTACACCAAAAAACAGGAGTGTTCATCTCGAGAGTACACAACTACAGTTTGAATCAGTAGACTTCCAGCAGAAACACATCGATTTTGGCAACAAAGTAGCAGAGTTCAACATCAGAACGGTAGTTTTCTCCCATAAATCAATAGATATGATGAAAAACCTAGATGTACACCAAAAAACAGGAGTGTTCAGCACAAAACTACAGAAATACATTATGAATCAGTAGACTGCCAGTAGAATCACATCGATTTTGGCAACAGAGTAGCAGAGTTCAACATCAGAACGGCAGTTTTCTCCAATAAATTAGTAGATATGATGAAAAACCTAGATGTACACCAAAAACCAGGAGTGTTCAGCTGGAGAGCACACAATTACAGTATGAATCAGTAGACTTCCAGTAGAAACACATCGATTTTGGCAACAAAGTAGCAGAGTTCAAAATCAGAACAGTAGTTTTCTCCCATAAATCAGTCGATATGATGAACAATCTTCACGTACACCAGAAAACAGAAGTCTTAAGCTTGAAACCGCACAATTACAGTATGAATCGGTAGACTTCCAGTAGAATCACATCGATTTTGGCAACAATGTAGCAGAGTTCAAAATCAGAACGGCAGTTTTCTCCAATAAATTAGTAGATATGATGAAAAACCTAGATGTACACCAAAAACCAGGAGTGTTCAGCTGGAGAGCAAACAATTGCAGAATGACTCAGAAGACTTCCAGCAGAAACACATTGATTTTGGCAACAAAGTAGCAGAGTTCAAAATCAGAATAGTAGTTTTCTCCCCTAAACCGTTAGATTTGATGAACAACATAGACATACACCAAAAAGCAGGACTGTTCATCTCGAAAGGACGCTATTATGGTATGAATCAGCAGACTTCCAGAAGAAACACATTGATTTTGGCAACAAAGTAGCAGAGTTCAAAATCAGAACAGTAGTTTTCCCCCATAAATCATTAGATATGATGAAAAACCTAGATGTACAACAAGAAACAGGAGTGTTCAGCTGGAGAGCACACAATTACAGTGTGAATCAGTAGACTTCCAGCAGAAACACATCGATTTTGGCAACAAAGTAGCAGAGTTCAAAATTAGAACAGTAGTTTCCTCTCATAAATCATTAGATATGATGAAAAACCATGATGTACACCGAAAAACAGGACTGTTCAGCATGAGAGCACACAGTTACAGTATGAATCAGTAATCTTCCAGTAGAATCACATCGATTTTGGCAACCAAGTAGCAGAGTTCAATATCAGAACGGTAGTTTTCTCCCATAAATCAATAGATATGATGAAAAACCTAGTCGTACACCAAAAAACAGGAGTGTTCAGCTCAAAACTACACAAATATAGTATGAATCAGTTGACTGCCAGTAGAATCACATCGATTTTGGCAACAGAGTAGCAGAGTTCAACATCAGAACGGCAGTTTTCTCCAATAAATTAGTAGATATGATGAAAAACCTAGATGAACACCAAAAACCAGGAGTGTTCAGCTGGAGAGCACACAATTACAGTATGAATCAGTAGACTTCCAGTAGAAACACATCGATTTTGGCAACAAAGTAGCAGAGTTCAAAATCAGAACAGTAGTTTTCTCCCATAAATCAGTCGATATGATGAACAATCTTCACGTACACCAGAAAACAGAAGTCTTAAGCTTGAAACCGCACAATTACAGTATGAATCGGTAGACTTCCAGTAGAATCACATCGATTTTGGCAACAATGTAGCAGAGTTCAAAATCAGAACGGCAGTTTTCTCCAATAAATTAGTAGATATGATGAAAAACCTAGATGAACACCAAAAACCAGGAGTGTTCAGCTGGAGAGCAAACAATTGCAGAATGACTCAGAAGACTTCCAGCAGAAACACATTGATTTTGGCAACAAAGTAGCAGAGTTCAAAATCAGAATAGTAGTTTTCTCCCCTAAACCGTTAGATTTGATGAACAACATAGACATACACCAAAAAGCAGGACTGTTCATCTCGAAAGGACGCTATTATGGTATGAATCAGCAGACTTCCAGAAGAAACACATTGATTTTGGAAACAAAGTAGCAGAGTTCAAAATCAGAACAGTAGTTTTCCCCCATAAATCATTAGATATGATGAAAAACCTAGATGTACAACAAGAAACAGGAGTGTTCAGCTGGAGAGCACACAATTACAGTGTGAATCAGTAGACTTCCAGCAGAAACACATCGATTTTGGCAACAAAGTAGCAGAGTTCAAAATTAGAACAGTAGTTTCCTCTCATAAATCATTAGATATGATGAAAAACCATGATGTACACCGAAAAACAGGACTGTTCAGCATGAGAGCACACAGTTACAGTATGAATCAGTAATCTTCCAGTAGAATCACATCGATTTTGGCAACCAAGTAGCAGAGTTCAATATCAGAACGGTAGTTTTCTCCCATAAATCAATAGATATGATGAAAAACCTAGTCGTACACCAAAAAACAGGAGTGTTCAGCTCAAAACTACACAAATATAGTATGAATCAGTTGACTGCCAGTAGAATCACATCGATTTTGGCAACAAAGTAGCAGAGTTCAAAATCAGAACGGCAGTTTTCTCCAATAAATTAGTAGATATGATGACAAACATAGATGTACACCAAAAACCAGGAGTGTTCAGCTGGAGAGCACACAATTGCAGTATGACTCAGCAGACTTCCAGCAGAAACACATTGATTTTGGCAACAAAGTAGCAGAGTTCAAAATCAGAATAGTAGTTTTCTCCCCTAAACCGTGAGATTTGATGAACAACCTAGACATACACCAAAAAAACAGGTGTGTTCATCTCGAAAGGACGCTATTATGGTACGAATCAGTAGACTTCCAGCAGAAACATATCGATTTTGGCAACAAAGTAGCAGAGTTCAACATCAGAAAGGTAGTTTTCACCCATAATTCATTAAATATGAAGAAAAACCGAGATGTACACCGAATAACAGGAGTGTTCAGCGGGAGAGCACACAATTGCAGTATGAATCAGTAGACTTCCAGACGGAAACACATCGATTTTGGCAACAAAGTAGTAGAGTTCAACATCAGAACGGCAGTTTTCTCCCATTAATCAGTAAATATGATGAAAAACCTAGATGGACACCGAAAAACAGGAGTGTTCAGCTGGAGAACACACAGTTACAGATTGAATCAGTAGACTTCCAGGAGAAACACATCGATTTTGGCAACAAAGTATCAGAGTTCAAAATCAGTACGGTAGTTTTCTCCAATAAATTAGTAGATATGATGAAAAACCTAGATGTACATCAAAAAACAGGAGTGTTCAGCTGGAGAGCACACAATTGCAGTATGACTCAGCAGACTTCCAGCAGAAACACATCGATTTTGGTAACAAAGTAGCAGAGTTCAAAATCAGAACAGTAGTTTTCCCCCATAAATCAGTCGACATGATGAACAATCTTCACGTACACCAGAAAACAGAAGTCTTAAGCTTGAAACCGCACAATTACAGTATGAATCGGTAGACTTCCAGTAGAATCACATCGATTTTGGCAACAAAGTAGCAGAGTTCAAAATCAGAACAGTAGTTTTCTCCCATAAATCAGTTGATATGATGAACAATCTTCACGTACACCAGAAAACAGAAGTCTTAAGCTTGAAACCGCACAATTACAGTATGAATCGGTAGACTTCCAGTAGAATCACATCGATTTTGGCAACAAAGTAGCAGAGTTCAAAATCAGAACGGCAGTTTTCTCCAATAAATTAGTAGATATGATGACAAACATAGATGTACACCAAAAAACCAGGAGTGTTCAGCTGGAGAGCACACAATTACAGTGTGAATCAGTAGTCTTCCAGCTGAAACGCATCTATTATGGCAACAAAGTACCAGAGTTCAAAATCAGAACGGTATTTTTCTCCCATAAATCAATATATATGATGAACAACCTGGACGTAGCTCACAAAACAGAAGTGTTCAACTCGAAAGCGCACAATTAAAGCGTCAATCAATAGACTTCCAGCTGAAACACATCGATTTTGGCAACAAAGTAGTAGACTTCAAAATCAGCACGGCAGTTTTCTCCAATAAATCAGTAGATATGATGAAAAACCTAGTCGTACACCATAATCCAGGGAGTGTTCATCTCGAAAGGACACTATTATGGTATGAATCAGCAGACTTCCAGCAGAAACACATCGATTTTGGCAACCAAGTAGCAGAGTTCAACATCAGAACGGTAGTTTTCTCCAATAAATCAGTAGATATGATGAAAAACCTAGATGTACATCAAAAAACAGGAGTGTTCAGCTGGAGAGCACACAATTGCAGTATGACTCAGCAGACTTCCAACAGAAACACAATGATTTTGGCAACAAAGTAGCAGAGTTCAAAATCAGAACAGTAGTTTTCTCCCATAATTCATTAGATATGATGACAAACCTAGATGTACACCAAAAAACAGGAGTGTTCAGCTGGAGAGCACACAATTACAGTATGAATCAGTAGACTTCCAGCAGAAACACATCGATTTTGGCAACAAAGTAGAAGAGTTCAAAATCAGAACAGTAGTTTTCTGCCATAAATCAGTTGATATTGTGAACAATCTTCACGTACACCAGAAAACAGAAGTCTTAAGCTTGAAACCGCACAATTACACTATGAATCGGCAGACTTCCAGTAGAAACACATCGATTTTGGCAACAAAGTAGCAGAGTTCAACATTAGAACAGTAGTTTTCTCCCATAAATCAATAGATATGATGAAAAACCTAGATGTACACCAAAAAACAGGAGTGTTCAGCTCAAAACTACACAAATACAGTATGAATCAGTAGACTGCCAGTAGAATCACATCGATTTTGGCAACAAAGTAGCAGAGTTCAAAATCAGAATGGCAGTTTTCTCCAATAAATTAGTAGATATGATGAAAAAACCTAGATGTACATAAAAAAACAGGAGTGTTCAGCTGGAGAGCACACAATTGCAGTATGAATCAGTAGACTTCCAGCAGAAACACATCGATTTTGGCAACAAAGTAGAAGAGTTCAAAATCAGAACAGTAGTTTTCTCCCATAAATCAGTTGATATGATGAACAATCTTCACGTACACCAGAAAACAGAAGACGTAAGCTTGAAACCGCACAATTACACTATGAATCGGCAGACTTCCAGTAGAATCACATCGATTTTGGCAACAAAGTAGCAGAGTTCAAAATCAGAACAGTAGTTTTCTCCCATAAATCATAAGATATGATGAAAAACCTAGATGTACACCAAAAAACAGGAGTGTTCAGCTGGAGAGCACACAATTACAGTATGAATCAGTAGGCTTCCAGTAGAAACACATCGATTTTGGCAACAAAGTAGCAGAGTTCAAAATCAGAACAGTAGTTTTCTCCCATAAATCAGTTGATATGATGAACAATCTTCACGTACACCAGAAAACAGAATTCTTAAGCTTGAAACCGCACAATTACAGTATGAATCGGTAGACTTCCAGCAGAATAACATCGATTTTGTCAACAAAGTAGCAGAATACAAAATCAGAACAGTAGTTTTCTCCCATAACTCATTAGACATGACGAACAACCAAGATGTACACCAAAAAACAGGAGTGTTCAGCTGGAGAGCACACAATTACAGTGTGAATCAGTAGTCTTCCAGCTGAAACGCATTGTGATGGTTTGGGGGTTACCCCGCCCCCCCACACTTTTGAATTTGCCCCAGCTAACTCAGACGGACCCTGGGAATATAGATGAAGCAATTTATTTACAGCTAGCAGAATTTACAAGCAGCTATTTACAATATATACAGTTATATACAATTATATACAGAAATATACAAAGGATAAACAATACAAAAGCACAACTCCCCTCCCAGAAACCTGAGTCCCCGGGAGGGGCTTTCAAACCACCCCAACACCTCCCCCCGGCCCTCTCAACCTTACCCCAGGTCTCAGGAAGAAGAGAGGTGCAGCCAAGAGGTTAGGGAGCAAGGTTAGTGGGAGCAGGGTTAATGAGATGTGACCAGGTCTCAGGCAAAAGCAAGAGTGAGAAACAAAATGGAGAATGTTTTCTTCTTCTTCCCAGAGTTCTCAGCGTAACTGTGAGAGAAGTTGACATCAATTGTTTTTCATTTCACTGCCCGTTATCTAGTTCTTTTACCAAAACATTCCAGCTTGCTTCAAACTAGCACACGCATCTATTTTGGCAACAAAGTACCAGAGTTCAAAATCAGAACGGTATTTTTCTCCCATAAATCAATAGATATGATGAACAACCTAGACGTAGATCACAAAACAGAAGTGTTCAACTCGAAAGCGCACAATTACAGCGTCAATGGAGTTTGGCAACAAAGTAGCAGAGTTCAAAATCAGAACAGTAGTTTTCTCCCATAAATCATTAGATATGATAAAAAACTTAGATGTACACCAAAAATCAGGAGTGTTCAGCTGGAGAGTACACAATTACAGTGTGAATCAGTAGAATTCCAGCTGAAACACATTGATTTTCACAAAAAAGTATCAGTGTTCAAAATCAGAACAGTAGTTTTCTCCCATAAGTCATTAGATATGATGAAAAACCTAGATGTACACCAAAAAACAGGAGTGTTCAGCAGGAAACCACAAAATTACAGTGTGAATGACTAGACTTCCAGCTGAAACACATCGATTATGGCAACAAAGTAGCAGAGTTCAAAATCAGCACGGCAGTTTTCTCCAATAAATCAATAGATATGATGAAAAACCTAGTCGTACACCATAATCCAGGGAGTGTTCATCTCGAAAGGACACTATTATGGTATGAATCAGCAGACTTCCAGCAGAAACACATCGATTTTGGCAACAAAGTTGCAGAGTTCAAAATTAGAACAGTAGTTTTCTCTCATAAATCATTAGATATGATGAAAAACCTTGATGTACACCGAAAAACAGGAGTGTTCAGCTTGAGAGCACACAGTTACAGTATGAATCAGTAATCTTCCAGTAGAATCACATCGATTTTGGCAACCAAGTAGCAGAGTTCAACATCAGAACGGTAGTTTTCTCCCATAAATCAATAGATATGATGAAAAATCTAGATGTTCACAAAAAAACAGGAGTGTTCAGCTGAAAACTACACAAATACAGTATGAATCAGTAGACAGCCAGTAGAATCACATCGATTTTGGCAACAAAGTAGCAGAGTTCAACATCAGAACGGTAGTTTTCTCCAATAAATCAGTAGATATGATGAAAAACCTAGATGTACGTCAAAAAACAGGAGTGTTCAGGTGGAGAGCACACAATTGCAGTATGACTCAGCAGACTTCCAGCAGAAACACATTGATTTTGGCAACAAAGTAGCAGAGTTCAAAATCAGAACAGTAGTTTTCTCCCATAACTCATTAGACATGACGAACAACCAAGATGTACACCAAAAAACAGGAGTGTTCATCTGGAGAGCACACAATTACAGTATGAATCAGTAGACTTCCAGTAGAAACACATCGATTTTGGTAACAAAGTAGCAGAGTTCAATATCAGAACAGTAGTTTTCTCCCATAATTCATTAGATATGATGAACAATCTTCACGTACACCAGAAAACAGAAGTCTTAAGCTTGAAGCCGCTCAATTACCCTATGAATCGGCAGACTTCCAGTAGAATCACATCGATTTTGGTAACAAAGTAGCAGAGTTCAAAATCAGAATAGTAGTTTTCTCCCCTAAACCGTTAGATTTGATGAACAACATAGACATACACCAAAAAGCAGGACTGTTCTTCTCGAAAGGACGCTATTATGTTATGAATCAGTAGACTTCCAGCAGAAACACATTGATTTTGGCAACAAAGTAGAAGAGTTCAAAATCAGAACAGTAGTTTTCTCCCATAAATCAGTTGATATGATGAACAATCTTCACGTACACCAGAAAACAGAAGTCTTAAGCTTGAAACCGCACAATTACAGTATGAATCGGCACACTTCCAGTAGAATAACATTGATTTTGTCAACAAAGTAACAGAGTTCAAAATCAGAACAGTAGTTTTCTCCCATAACTCATTAGACCTGACGAACAACCAAGATGTACACCAAAAAACAGGAGTGTTCAGCTGGAGAGCACACAATTACAGTGTGAATCAGTAGTCTTCCAGCTGAAACGCATCTATTTTGGCAACAAAGTAGCAGAGTTCAAAATCAGCACGGCAGTTTTCTCCAATAAATCAGTAGATATGATGAAAAACCTAGTCGTACACCATAATCCAGGGAGTGTTCATCTCGAAAGGACACTATTATGGTATGAATCAGCAGACTTCCAGCAGAAACACATCGATTTTGGCAACAAAGTAGCAGAGTTCAAAATTAGAACAGTAGTTTTCTCTCATAAATCATTAGATATGATGAAAAACCTTGATGTACTCGGAAAAAAAGGAGTGTTCAGCTTGAGAGCACACAGTTACAGTATGAATCAGTAATCTTCCAGTAGAATCACATCGATTTTGGCAACCAAGTAGCAGAGTTCAACATCAGAACGGCAGTTTTCTCCCATAAATCAATAGATATGATGAAAAACGTAGATGTACACCAAAAAACAGGAGTGTTCAGCTCAAAACTACACAAATACAGTATGAATCAGTAGACTGCCAGTAGAAACACATCGATTTTGGCAACAAAGTAGCAGAGTTCAACATCAGAACGGTAGTTTTCTCCAATAAATCAGTAGATATGATGAAAAACCTAGATGTACACCAAAAAACAGGAGTGTTCAGCTGGAGAGCACACAATTGCAGTATGAATCAGCAGACTTCCTGCAGAATCACATCGATTTTGGCAACAAAGTAGCAGAGTTCAAAATCAGAACAGTAGTTTTCTCCCATAACTCATTAGACATGACGAACAACCAAGATGTACACCAAAAAACAGGAGTGTTTATCTCGAGAGTACACAACTACAGTATGAATCAGTATACTTCCAGCAGAAACACATGGATTTTGGCAACAAAGTAGCAGAGTTCAACATCAGAACAGTAGTTTTCTCCCAAAAATCATAAGATACGATGAAAAACCTAGATGTACACCAAGAAACAGGAGTGTTCAGCTGGAGAGCACACAATTACAGTGTGAATCGGCAGACTTCCAGCAGAAACATATCGATTTTTTCAACAAAGTAGCAGAGCTCAAAATCAGAACAGTAGTTTTCTCCCGTAACTCATTAGACATGACGAACAACAAAGATGTACACCAAAAAACAGGAGTGTTCAGCTGGAGAGCACACAATTACAGTGTGAATCAGTAGTCTTCCAGCTGAAACGCATCTATTTTGGCAACAAAGTAGCAGAGTTCAAAATCAGCACGGCAGTTTTCTCCAATAAATCAGAAGATATGATGAAAAATGTAGTCGTACACCATAATCCAGGGTGTGTTCATCTCGAAAGTACACTATTATGGTATGAATCAGCAGACTTCCAGCAGAAACACATCGATTTTGGCAACAAAGTAGCAGAGTTCAAAATTAGAACAGTAGTTTTCTCTCATAAATCATTAGATATGATGAAAAACCTTGATGTACACCGAAAAACAGGAGTGTTCAGCTTGAGAGCACACAGTTACAGTATGAATCAGTAATCTTCCAGTAGAATCACATCGATTTTGGCAACCAAGTAGCAGAGTTTAACATCAGAACGGTAGTTTTCTCCCATAAATCAATAGATATGATGAAAAACGTAGATGCACACCAAAAAACAGGAGTGTTCAGCTCAAAACTACACAAATACAGTATGAATCAGTAGACTGCCAGTAGAATCACACGGATTTTGGCAACAAAGTAGCAGAGTTCAACATCAGAACGGTAGTTTTCTCCAATAAATTAGTAGATATGATGAAAAACCTAGATGTACACAAAAACCAGGAGTGTTCAGCTGGAGAGCACACAATTGCAGTATGA
>NW_026974639.1:0-42059 GCF_015220805.1 Pogoniulus pusillus
TCCTTTGAAGCAGAAACACGTTTACATCCTAGCCCCATTGAAGAACCATAGAAATGCCGTTTAGAAAAAGCACTCCTTCTGCTTATAGACCCAGCCAGGAATGGCCTAGCCTGGAATCCCCTGCACCATTCTGCAGCTTTCCAGCTGCCTCACACACTGGCAAAAGAAACTTTCTCCTAGCTCCTTTCCTTTGAAGCAGAAACACGTTTACATCCTAGCCCCATTGAAGAACCATAGAAATGCCGTTTAGAAAAAGCACTCCTTCTGCTTATAGACCCAGCCAGGAATGGCCTAGCCTGGAATCCCCTGCACCATTCTGCAGCTTTCCAGCTCCCTCACACACTGGCAAAAGAAACTTTCTCCTAGCTCCTTTGCTTTGAAGCAGAAACACATTTACATCCTAGCCCCATTGAAGAACCATAGAAATGCTGTTTAGGAAAAGCACTCCTTCTGCTTATAGACCCAGCCAGGAATGGCCTAGCCTGGAATCCCCTGCACCATTCTGCAGCTTTCCAGCTCCCTCACACACTGGCAAAAGAAACTTTCTCCTACCTCCTTTCCTTTGAAGCAGAAACACTTTTCCATCCCAGCCCCATTGAAGAACCACAGAAATGCCGTTTAGGAAAAGCACTCCTTCTGCTTATAGACCCAGCCAGGAATGGCCTAGCCTGGAATCCCCTGCACCATTCTGCAGCTTTCCAGCTCCCTCACACACTGGCAAAAGAAACTTTCTCCTAGCTCCTTTCCTTTGAAGCAGAAACACGTTTACATCCTAGCCCCATTGAAGAACCATAGAAATGCCGTTTAGAAAAAGCACTCTTTCGGCTTATAGACCCAGCCAGGAATGGCCTAGCTTGGAATCCCCTGCACCATTCTGCAGCTATCCGGGTGCGTCACACACTGGCAAAAGAAACTTTCTCCTAGCTCCTTTCCTTTGAAGCAGAAACACATTTACACCCTAGCCCCATTGAAGAACCATAGAAATGCTGTTTAGAAAAAGCTCTCTTTCGGCTTATAGATCCAGCCAGGAATGGCCTAGCCTGGAATCCCCTGCACCATTCTGCAGCTTTCCAGCTTACTCACACACTGGCAAAAGAAACATTCTCCTAGCTCCTTTCCTTTGAAGCGGAAACATGTTTACATCCTAGCCCCATTGAAGAACCATAGAAATGCCGTTTAGAAAAAGCACTCCTTCTGCTTTTGGACCCAGCCAGGAATGGCCAAGCCTGGAATCCCCTGCACCATTCTGCAGCTTTCCAGCTCCCTCACACACTGGCAAAAGAAACTTTCTCCTAGCTCCTTTCCTTTGAAGGAGAAACACGTTTACATCCTACCACTTTGAAAAATCATAGAAAAGCCGTTCAGAAAAAGCACTCCTTCTGCTTATAGACCCAGCCAGGAATGGCCTAGCCTGGAATCCCCTGCACCATTCTGCAGCTTTCCAGGTCCCTCACACACTGGCAAAAGAGACTTTCTCCTAGCTCCTTTCCTTTGAAGCAGAAACACATTTACATCCTAGCCCCATGGAAGAACCATAGAAATGCCGTTTAGAAAAAGAAATCCCTCTGCTTATAGACCCAGCCAGGAATGGCCTAGCCTGGAATCCCCTGCACCAATCTGCAGCTTTCCAGCTCCCTTACACACTGGCAAAAGAAACTTTCTCCTAGCTCCTTTCCTTTGAAGCAGAAACACGATTATATCCTACCCGCATAGAAGAAGCATAGAAATGCCGTTTAGAAAAAGCACTCCTTCTGCTTATACACCCAGCCAGGAATGGCCTAGCCTTGAATCCCCTGCACCATTCTGCAGCTTTCCTGCGGCGTCACACACTGGCAAAAGAAACTTTATCCTAGCTCCTTTCCTTTGAAGCAGAAACACGATTACATCCTGCCCCCATTGAAGAACCATAGAAATGCCGTTTAGAAAAAGCACTCCTTCTGCTTATAGACCCAGCCAGGAATGGCCTAGCCTGGAATCCCCTGCACCATTCTGCAGCTTTCCAGCTCCATCACACACTGGCAAAAGAAACTTTCTCCTACCTCCTTTCCTTTGAAGCAGAAACACTTTTGCATCCTAGCCCCATTGAAGAACCACAGAGATGCCGTTTAGAAAAAGCATTCCTTCTGTTTATAGACCCAGCCAGGAATGGCCTAGCCTGGAATCCCCTGCACCATTCTGCAGCTTTCCAGGTGCGTCACACACAGGAAAAAGAAACTTTCTCCTAGCTCCTTTCCTTTGAAGCAGAAACACTTTTACAACCTACCCCCATGGAAGAAACATAGAAATGCCGTTTAGAAAAAGCACTCCTTCTGCTTATAGACCCAGCCAGGAATGGCCTAGCCTGGAATCCCCTGCACCGTTCTGGAGCTTTCCAGGTGCGTCACACACTGGCAAAAGAAACTTTCTCCTAGCTCCTTTCCTTTGAAGCAGAAACACATTTACATCCTAGCCCCATTGAAGAACCATAGAAATGCTGTTTAGGAAAAGCACTCCTTCGGCTTATAGATCCAGCCAGGAATGGCCTAGCCTGGAATCCCCTGCACCATTCTGCAGCTTTCCAGCTTACTCACACACTGGCAAAAGAAACATTCTCCTAGCTCCTTTCCTTTGAAGCAGAAACATGTTTACATCCTAGCCCCATGGAAGAACCATAGAAATGCTGTTTAGAAAAAGCACTCCTTCTGCTTATAGACCCAGCCAGGAATGGCCTAGCCTGGAATCCCCTGCACCAATCTGCAGCTTTCCAGCTCCCTCACACACTGGCAAAAGAAACTTTCTCCTAGCTCCTTTCCTTTGAAGCAGAAACACGTTTACATCCCAGCCCCATTGAAGAACCGCAGAAATGCCGTTTAGGAAAAGCACTCCTTCTCCTTATAGACCCAGCCAGGAATGGCCTAGCCTGGAATCCCCTGCACCATTCTGCAGCTTTCCAGGTGCGTCACACACAGGAAAAAGAAACTTTCTCCTAGCTCCTTTCCTTTGAAGCAGAAACACGTTTACACCCTACCCCCATGAAAGAACCATATAAATGCCGTTTAGGAAAAGCACTCCTTCTGCTTATAGACCCAGCCAGGAATGGCCTAGCCTGGAATCCCCTGCACCGTTCTGCAGCTTTCCAGGTGCGTCACACACTGGCAAAAGAAACTTTCTCCTAGCTCCTTTGCTTTGAAGCAGAAACACATTTACATCCTAGCTCCATTGAAGAACCATAGAAATGCTGTTTAGAAAAAGCACTCCTTCTGCTTATAGATCCAGCCAGGAATGGCCTAGCCTGGAATCCCCTGCACCATTCTGCAGCTTTCCAGCTCCCTCACACACTGGCAAAAGAAACTTTCTCCTAGCTCCTTTCCTTTGAAGCAGAAACACTTTTACATCCCAGCCCCATTGAAGAACCTCAGAAATGCCGTTTAGGAAAAGCACTCCTTCTGCTTATAGAGCCAGCCAGGAATGGCCTAGCCTGGAATCCCCTGCACCATTCTGCAGCTTTCCAGCTCCCTCACACACTGGCAAAAGAAACTTTCTCCTAGCTCCTTTCCTTTGAAGCAGAAACATGTTTACATCCTAGCCCCATTGAAGAACCATAGAAATGCCGTTTAGAAAAAGCACTCTTTCGGCTTATAGACCCAGCCAGGAATGGCCTAGCTTGGAATCCCCTGCACCATTCTGCAGCTTTCCGGGTGCGTCACACACTGGCAAAAGAAACTTTCTCCTAGCTCCTTTCCTTTGAAGCAGAAACACATTTACACCCTAGCCCCATTGAAGAACCATAGAAATGCTGTTTAGAAAAAGCTCTCCTTCGGCTTATAGATCCAGCCAGGAATGGCCTAGCCTGGAATCCCCTGCACCATTCTGCAGCTTTCCAGCTCCCTCACACACTGGCAAAAGAAACTTTGTCCTAGTTCCTTTCCTTTGAAGCAGAAACACGTTTACATCCTAGCCCCATGGATGAACCATAGAAATGCTGTTTAGAAAAAGCACTCCTTCTGCTTATAGACCCAGCCAGGAATGGCCTAGCCTGGAATCCCCTGCACCATTCTGCAGCTTTCCAGCTTACTCACACACTGGCAAAAGAAACATTCTCCTAGCTCCTTTCCTTTGAAGCAGAAACACGTTTACATCCTAGCCCCATGGATGAACCATAGAAATGCTGTTTAGAAAAAGCACTCCTTCTGCTTATAGACCCAGCCAGGAATGGCCTAGCCTGGAATCCCCTGCACCATTCTGCAGCTTTCCAGCTCCCTCACACACTGGCAAAAGAAACTTTCTCCTAGCTCCTTTCCTTTGAAGCAGAAAGACATTTACATCCTAGCCCTATGGAAGAAACATAGAAATGCCATTTAGAAAAAGCACTCCTGCTTATACACCGAGGCAGGAATGGCCTACCCAGGAATCCCCTGCACCATTCTGCAGCTTTCCAGCTCCCTCACACACTGGCAAAAGAAACTTTCTCCTAGCTCCTTTCCTTTGAAGCAGAAACACGTTTACATCCTACCCCCATGGAAGAACCATAGAAATGCCGTTTAGAAAAAGCACTCCTTCTGCTTATAGACCCAGCCAGGAATGGCCTAGCCTGGAATCCCCTGCACCATTCTGCAGCTTTCCAGGTGCGTCACACACTGGCAAAAGAAACTTTCTCCTAGCTCCTTTCCTTTGAAGCAGAAACACATTTACATCCTACCCCCCTTGAAGAACCATAAAAATGCCGTTTAGAAAAAGCACTCCTTCTGCTTATAGACCCAGCCAGGAATGGCCTAGCCTGGAATCCCCTGCACCATTCTGCAGCTTTCCAGGTGCGTCACACACTGGCAAAAGAAACTTTCTCCTAGCTCCTTTCCTTTGAAGCAGAAACACATTTACACCCTAGCCCCATTGAAGAACCATAGAAATGCTGTTTAGAAAAAGCTCTCCTTCGGCTTATAGATCCAGCCAGGAATGGCCTAGCCTGGAATCCCCTGCACCATTCTGCAGCTTTCCAGCTTACTCACACACTGGCAAAAGAAACATTCTCCTAGCTCCTTTCCTTTGAAGCAGAAACATGTTTACATCCTAGCCCCATTGAAGAACCATAGAAATGCCATTTAGAAAAAGCACTCCTTCTGCTTTTGGACCCAGCCAGGAATGGCCAAGCCTGGAATCCCCTGCACCATTCTGCAGCTTTCCAGCTCCCTCAAACACTGGCAAAAGAAACTTTGTCCTAGTTCCTTTCCTTTGAAGCAGAAACACGTTTACATCCTAGCCCCATGGATGAACCATAGAAATGCTGTTTAGAAAAAGCACTCCTTCTGCTTATAGACCCAGCCAGCAATGGCCTAGCCTGGAATCCCCTGCACCATTCTGCAGCTTTCCAGCTCCCTCACACACTGGCAAAAGAAACTTTCTCCTAGCTCCTTTCCTTTGAAGGAGAAACACTTTACATCCTACCACTTTGAAAAATCATAGAAAAGCCGTTCAGAAAAAGCACTCCTTCTGCTTATAGACCCAGCCAGGAATGGCCTAGCCTGGAATCCCCTGCACCATTCTGGAGCTTTCCAGGTGCGTCACACACTGGCAAAAGAGACTTTCTCCTAGCTCCTTTCCTTTGAAGCAGAAACACATTTACATCCTAGCCCCATGGAAGAACCATAGAAATGCTGTTTAGAAAAAGAAATCCCTCTGCTTATAGTCCCAGCCAGGAATGGCCTAGCCTGGAATCCCCTGCACCATTCTGCAGCTTTCCAGCTCCCTCACACACTGGCAAAAGAAACTTTCTCCTAGCTCCTTTCCTTTGAAGCAGAAACACGTTTACATCCTAGCCCTGTTGAAGAACCATAGAAATGCCGTTTAGAAAAAGCACTCCTTCTGCTTATAGACCCAGCCAGGAATGGCCTAGCCTGGAATCCCCTGCACCGTTCTGCAGCTTTCCAGCTCCCTCACACACTGGCAAAAGAAACATTCTCCTAGCTCCTTTCCTTTGAAGCAGAAACACGTTTATATCCCAGCCCCATTGAAGAACCACAGAAATGCCGTTTAGAAAAAGCACTCCTTCTGCTTATAGACCCAGCCAGGAATGGCCTAGCCTGGAATTCCCTGCACCATTCTGCAGCTTTCCAGGTCCCTCACACACTGGCAAAAGAGACTTTCTCCTAGCTCCTTTCCTTTGAAGCAGAAACACGATTACATCCTAGCCCCATGGAAGAACCATAGAAATGCCGTTTAGAAAAAGCACTCCTTCTGCTTATAGACCCTGCCAGGAATGGCCTAGCCTGGAATCCCCTGCACCATTCTGCAGCTTTCCAGGTGCGTCACACACTGGCAAAAGAAACTTTCTATTAGCTCCTTTCCTTTGAAGAAGAAACAAGTTTACATCCCAGCCCCTTTGAAGAACCATAGAAATGCCGTTTAGAAAAAACACTCCTTCTGCTTATAGACCCAGCCAGGAATGGCCTAGCCTGGAATCCCCTGCACCGTTCTGCAGCTTTCTCTTCTGCGGCGCACTCTGGCAAAAGAAACTTTCTCCTAGCTCCTTTCCTTTGAAGCAGAAAGACATTTACATCCTAGCCCTATGGAAGAAACATAGAAATGCCATTTAGAAAAAGCACTCCTGCTTATACACCGAGGCAGGAATGGCCTAGCCAGGAATCCCCTGCACCATTCTGCAGCTTTCCAGCTCCCTCACACACTGGCAAAAGAAACTTTCTCCTAGCTCCTTTCCTTTGAAGCAGAAACACGTTTACATCCCAGCCCCATTGAAGAACCATAGAAATGCCGTTTAGAAAAAGCACTCCTTCTGCTTATAGACCCAGCCAGGAATGGCCTAGCCTGGAATCCCCTGCACCATTCTGCAGCTTTCCAGCTCCCTCACACACTGGCAAAAGAAACTTTCTCCTAGCTCCTTTCCTTGAAGCAGAAACACGTTTACATCCTAGCCCCATTGAAGAACCATAGAAATGCCGTTTAGGAAAAGCACTCCTTCTGCTTATAGACCCAGCCAGGAATGGCCTAGCCTGGAATCCCCTGCACCGTTCTGGAGCTTTCCAGGTGCGTCACAAACTGGCAAAAGAAACTTTCTCCTAGCTCCTTTCCTTTGAAGCAGAAACACGATTATATCCTACCCCCATTGAAGAACCATAGAAATGCCGTTTAGAAAAAGCACTCCTTCTGCTTATAGACCCAGCCAGGAATGGCCTAGCCTGGAATCCCCTGCACCATTCTGCAGCTTTCCAGCGGCGTCACACACTGGCAAAAGAAACTTTATCCTAGCTCCTTTCCTTTGAAGCAGAAACACGATTACATCCTACCCCATTGAAGAACCATAGAAATGCCGTTTAGAAAAAGCACTCCTTCTGCTTATAGACCCAGCCAGGAATGGCCTAGCCTGGAATCCCCTGCACCATTCTGCAGCTTTCCAGCGGCGTCACACACTGGCAAAAGAAACTTTCTCCTAGCTCCTTTCCTTTGAAGCAGAAAGACATTTACATCCTAGCCCTATGGAAGAAACATAGAAATGCCATTTAGAAAAAGCACTCCTGCTTATACACCGAGGCAGGAATGGCCTAGCCTGGAATCCCCTGCACCATTCTGCAGCTTTCCAGCTCCATCACACACTGGCAAAAGAAACTTTCTCCTAGCTCCTTTCCTTTGAAGCAGAAACACTTTTACATCCCAGCCCCATTGAAGAACCACAGAGATGCCGTTTAGAAAAAGCACTCCTTCTGCTTATAGACCCAGCCAGGAATGGCCTAGCCTGGAATCCCCTGCACCATTCTGCAGCTTTCCAGCTCCCTCACACACTGGCGAAAGAAACTTTCTCCTAGCTCCTTTCCTTTGAAGCAGAAACACGTTTAGATCCTAGCCCCATTGAAGAACCATAGAAATGCCGTTTAGGAAAAGCACTCCTTCTGCTTATAGACCCAGCCAGGAATGGCCTAGCCTGGAATCCCCTGCACCGTTCTGCAGCTTTCCAGGTGCGTCACACACTGGCAAAAGAAACTTTCTCCTAGCTCCTTTCCTTTGAAGCAGAAACACGATTATATCCTACCCCATTGAAGAACCATAGAAATGCCGTTTAGAAAAAGCACTCCTTCTGCTTATAGACCCAGCCAGGAATGGCCTAGCCTGGAATCCCCTGCACCATTCTGCAGCTTTCCAGCGGCGTCACACACTGGCAAAAGAAACTTTCTCCTAGCTCCTTTCCTTTGAAGCAGAAACACGATTACATCCTAGCCCCATTGAAGAACCATAGAAATGCCGTTTAGAAAAAGCACTCCTTCTGCTTATAGACCCAGCCAGGAATGGCCTAGCCTGGAATCCCCTGCACCATTCTGCAGCTTTCCAGTGGCGTCACACACTGGCAAAAGAAACTTTCTCCTAGCTCCTTTCCTTTGAAGCAGAAACACGTTTACATCCTAGCCCCATTGAAGAACCATAGAAATGCCGTTTAGAAAAAGCACTCCTTCTGCTTATAGACCCAGCCAGGAATGGCCTAGCCTGGAATCCCCTGCACCATTCTGCAGCTTTCCAGGTGCGTCACACACTGGCAAAAGAAACTTTCTCCTAGCTCCTTTCCTTTGAAGCAGAAACACATTTACATCCTAGCCCCATTGAAGAACCATAGAAATGCCTGTTTAGGAAAAAGCACTCCTTCTGCTTATAGACCCAGCCAGGAATGGCCTAGCCTGGAATCCCCTGCACCATTCTGCAGCTTTCCAGCTCCCTCACACACTGGCAAAAGAAACTTTCTCCTAGCTCCTTTCCTTTGAAGCAGAAACACGTTTACATCCTAGCCCCATTGAAGAACCATAGAAATGCCGTTTAGGAAAAGCACTCCTTCTGCTTATAGACCCAGCCAGGAATGGCCTAGCCTGGAATCCCCTGCACCATTCTGCAGCTTTCCAGCTCCCTCACACACTGGCAAAAGAAACTTTCTCCTAGCTCCTTTCCTTTGAAGCAGAAACACGTTTACATCCTAGCCCCATTGAAGAACCATAGAAATGCCGTTTAGAAAAAGCACTCCTTCTGCTTATAGACCCAGCCAGGAATGGCCTAGCCTGGAATCCCCTGCACCATTCTGCAGCTTTCCAGGCTAGGCCATTCCTGGCAAAAGAAACTTTCTCCTAGCTCCTTTCCTTTGAAGCAGAAACACTTTTACATCCTAGCCCCATTGAAGAACCATAGAAATGCCGTTTAGAAAAAGCACTCCTTCTGCTTATAGACCCAGCCAGGAATGGCCTAGCCTGGAATCCCCTGCACCATTCTGCAGCTTTCCAGCTGCGTCACACACTGGCAAAAGAAACTTTCTCCTAGCTCCTTTCCTTTGAAGCAGAAACACGTTTACATCCTAGCCCCATTGAAGAACCATAGAAATGCCGTTTAGAAAAAGCACTCCTTCTGCTTATAGACCCAGCCAGGAATGGCCTAGCCTGGAATCCCCTGCACCATTCTGCAGCTTTCCAGCTCCCTCACACACTGGCAAAAGAAACTTTCTCCTAGCTCCTTTCCTTTGAAGGAGAAACACGTTTACATCCTACCACTTTGAAAAATCATAGAAAAGCCGTTCAGAAAAAGCACTCCTTCTGCTTATAGACCCAGCCAGGAATGGCCTAGCCTGGAATCCCCTGCACCATTCTGCAGCTTTCCAGGTCCCTCACACACTGGCAAAAGAGACTTTCTCCTAGCTCCTTTCCTTTGAAGCAGAAACACATTTACATCCTAGCCCCATGGAAGAACCATAGAAATGCCGTTTAGAAAAAGAAATCCCTCTGCTTATAGACCCAGCCAGGAATGGCCTAGCCTGGAATCCCCTGCACCAATCTGCAGCTTTCCAGCTCCCTCACACACTGGCAAAAGAAACTTTCTCCTAGCTCCTTTCCTTTGAAGCAGAAACACGTTTACATCCTAGCCCCATTGAAGAACCATAGAAATGCCGTTTAGAAAAAGCACTCCTTCTGCTTATAGACCCAGCCAGGAATGGCCTAGCCTGGAATCCCCTGCACCATTCTGCAGCTTTCCAGCTGCGTCACACACTGGCAAAAGAAACTTTCTCCTAGCTCCTTTCCTTTGAAGCAGAAACACGTTTACATCCTAGCCCCATTGAAGAACCATAGAAATGCCGTTTAGAAAAAGCACTCCTTCTGCTTATAGACCCAGCCAGGAATGGCCTAGCCTGGAATCCCCTGCACCATTCTGCAGCTTTCCAGCTCCGTCACACACTGGCAAAAGAAACTTTCTCCTAGCTCCTTTCCTTTGAAGCAGAAACACTTTTACATCCTAGCCCCATTGAAGAACCATAGAAATGCCGTTTAGAAAAAGCACTCCTTCTGCTTATAGACCCAGCCAGGAATGGCCTAGCCTGGAATCCCCTGCACCATTCTGCAGCTTTCCAGCTCCTCACACACTGGCAAAAGAAACTTTCTCCTAGCTCCTTTCCTTTGAAGCAGAAACACGTTTACATCCTAGCCCCATGGAAGAACCATAGAAATGCCGTTTAGAAAAAGCACTCCTTCTGCTTATAGACCCAGCCAGGAATGGCCTAGCCTGGAATCCCCTGCACCATTCTGCAGCTTTCCAGCTCCCTCACACACTGGCAAAAGAAACTTTCTCCTAGCTCCTTTCCTTTGAAGCAGAAACACGTTTACATCCTAGCCCCTATGGAAGAACCATAGAAATGCCGTTTAGAAAAAGCACTCCTTCTGCTTATAGACCCAGCCAGGAATGGCCTAGCCTGGAATCCCCTGCACCATTCTGCAGCTTTCCAGCTCCCTCACACACTGGCAAAAGAAACTTTCTCCTAGCTCCTTTCCTTTGAAGCAGAAACACGTTTACATCCTAGCCCCATGGAAGAACCATAGAAATGCCGTTTAGAAAAAGCACTCCTTCTGCTTATAGACCCAGCCAGGAATGGCCTAGCCTGGAATCCCCTGCACCATTCTGCAGCTTTCCAGCTCCCTCACACACTGGCAAAAGAAACTTTCTCCTAGCTCCTTTCCTTTGAAGCAGAAACACGTTTACATCCTAGCCCCATTGAAGAACCATAGAAATGCCGTTTAGAAAAAGCACTCCTTCTGCTTATAGACCCAGCCAGGAATGGCCTAGCCTGGAATCCCCTGCACCATTCTGCAGCTTTCCAGCTGTGTCACACACTGGCAAAAGAAACTTTCTCCTAGCTCCTTTCCTTTGAAGCAGAAACACGTTTACATCCTAGCCCCATTGAAGAACCATAGAAATGCTGTTTAGAAAAAGCACTCCTTCTGCTTATAGACCCAGCCAGGAATGGCCTAGCCTGGAATCCCCTGCACCATTCTGCAGCTTTCCAGCTTCCTCACACACTGGCAAAAGAAACTTTCTCCTAGCTCCTTTCCTTTGAAGCAGAAACACTTTTACATCCTAGCCCCATTGAAGAACCATAGAAATGCCGTTTAGAAAAAGCACTCCTTCTGCTTATAGACCCAGCCAGGAATGGCCTAGCCTGGAATCCCCTGCACCATTCTGCAGCTTTCCAGCTCCCTCACACACTGGCAAAAGAAACTTTCTCCTAGCTCCTTTCCTTTGAAGCAGAAACACGTTTACATCCTAGCCCCATGGATGAACCATAGAAATGCTGTTTAGAAAAAGCACTCCTTCTGCTTATAGACCCAGCCAGCAATGGCCTAGCCTGGAATCCCCTGCACCATTCTGCAGCTTTCCAGCTCCCTCACACACTGGCAAAAGAAACTTTCTCCTAGCTCCTTTCCTTTGAAGGAGAAACACTTTACATCCTAGCCCCTTTGAAGAACCATAGAAAAGCCGTTCAGAAAAAGCACTCCTTCTGCTTATAGACCCAGCCAGGAATGGCCTAGCCTGGAATCCCCTGCACCATTCTGGAGCTTTCCAGGTGCGTCACACACTGGCAAAAGAGACTTTCTCCTAGCTCCTTTCCTTTGAAGCAGAAACACATTTACATCCTAGCCCCATGGAAGAACCATAGAAATGCTGTTTAGAAAAAGAAATCCCTCTGCTTATAGTCCCAGCCAGGAATGGCCTAGCCTGGAATCCCCTGCACCATTCTGCAGCTTTCCAGCTCCCTCACACACTGGCAAAAGAAACTTTCTCCTAGCTCCTTTCCTTTGAAGCAGAAACACGTTTACATCCTAGCCCCATTGAAGAACCATAGAAATGCCGTTTAGAAAAAGCACTCCTTCTGCTTATAGACCCAGCCAGGAATGGCCTAGCCTGGAATCCCCTGCACCATTCTGCAGCTTTCCAGCTCCCTCACACACTGGCAAAAGAAACTTTCTCCTAGCTCCTTTCCTTTGAAGCAGAAACACGTTTATATCCTAGCCCCATTGAAGAACCATAGAAATGCCGTTTAGAAAAAGCACTCCTTCTGCTTATAGACCCAGCCAGGAATGGCCTAGCCTGGAATCCCCTGCACCATTCTGCAGCTTTCCAGGTCCCTCACACACTGGCAAAAGAGACTTTCTCCTAGCTCCTTTCCTTTGAAGCAGAAACACGATTACATCCTAGCCCCATGGAAGAACCATAGAAATGCCGTTTAGAAAAAGCACTCCTTCTGCTTATAGACCCTGCCAGGAATGGCCTAGCCTGGAATCCCCTGCACCATTCTGCAGCTTTCCAGGTGCGTCACACACTGGCAAAAGAAACTTTCTATTAGCTCCTTTCCTTTGAAGAAGAAACAAGTTTACATCCCAGCCCCTTTGAAGAACCATAGAAATGCCGTTTAGAAAATACACTCCTTCTGCTTATAGACCCAGCCAGGAATGGCCTAGCCTGGAATCCCCTGCACCGTTCTGCAGCTTTCTCTGCTGCGGCGCACTCTGGCAAAAGAAACTTTCTCCTAGCTCCTTTCCTTTGAAGCAGAAAGACATTTACATCCTAGCCCTATGGAAGAAACATAGAAATGCCATTTAGAAAAAGCACTCCTGCTTATACACCGAGGCAGGAATGGCCTAGCCAGGAATCCCCTGCACCATTCTGCAGCTTTCCAGCTCCCTCACACACTGGCAAAAGAAACTTTCTCCTAGCTCCTTTCCTTTGAAGCAGAAACACGTTTACATCCCAGCCCCATTGAAGAACCATAGAAATGCCGTTTAGAAAAAGCACTCCTTCTGCTTATAGACCCAGCCAGGAATGGCCTAGCCTGGAATCCCCTGCACCATTCTGCAGCTTTCCAGCTCCCTCACACACTGGCAAAAGAAACTTTCTCCTAGCTCCTTTCCTTTGAAGCAGAAACACGTTTACATCCTAGCCCCATTGAAGAACCATAGAAATGCCGTTTAGGAAAAGCACTCCTTCTGCTTATAGACCCAGCCAGGAATGGCCTAGCCTGGAATCCCCTGCACCGTTCTGCAGCTTTCCAGGTGCGTCACACACTGGCAAAAGAAACTTTCTCCTAGCTCCTTTCCTTTGAAGCAGAAACACGATTATATCCTACCCCCATTGAAGAACCATAGAAATGCCGTTTAGAAAAAGCACTCCTTCTGCTTATAGACCCAGCCAGGAATGGCCTAGCCTTGAATCCCCTGCACCATTCTGCAGCTTTCCAGCGGCGTCACACACTGGCAAAAGAAACTTTCTCCTAGCTCCTTTCCTTTGAAGCAGAAACACGTTTACATCCTAGCCCCATTGAAGAACCATAGAAATGCCGTTTAGAAAAAGCACTCCTTCTGCTTATAGACCCAGCCAGGAATGGCCTAGCCTGGAATCCCCTGCACCATTCTGCAGCTTTCCAGCGGCGTCACACACTGGCAAAAGAAACTTTCTCCTAGCTCCTTTCCTTTGAAGCAGAAAGACATTTACATCCTAGCCCTATGGAAGAAACATAGAAATGCCATTTAGAAAAAGCACTCCTGCTTATACACCGAGGCAGGAATGGCCTAGCCTGGAATCCCCTGCACCATTCTGCAGCTTTCCAGCTCCATCACACACTGGCAAAAGAAACTTTCTCCTACCTCCTTTCCTTTGAATCAGAAACACTTTTGCATCCCAGCCCCATTGAAGAACCACAGAGATGCCGTTTAGAAAAAGAACTCCTTCTGCTTATAGACCCAGCCAGGAATGGCCTAGCCTGGAATCCCCTGCACCATTCTGCAGCTTTCCAGCTCCCTCACACACTGGCAAAAGAAACTTTCTCCTAGCTCCTTTCCTTTGAAGCAGAAACACGTTTAGATCCTAGCCCCATTGAACAACCATAGAAATGCCGTTTAGGAAAAGCACTCCTTCTGCTTATAGACCCAGCCAGGAATGGCCTAGCCTGGAATCCCCTGCACCGTTCTGCAGCTTTCCAGGTGCGTCACACACTGGCAAAAGAAACTTTCTCCTAGCTCCTTTCCTTTGAAGCAGAAACACGATTATATCCTTCCCCCTTTGAAGAACCATAGAAATGCCGTTTAGAAAAAGCACTCCTTCTGCTTATACACCCAGCCAGGAATGGCCTAGCCTTGAATCCCCTGCACCATTCTGCAGCTTTCCAGCGGCGTCACACACTGGCAAAAGAAACTTTATCCTAGCTCCTTTCCTTTGAAGCAGAAACACGATTACATCCTACCCCCATTGAAGAACCATCGAAATGCCGTTTAGAAAAAGCACTCCTTCTGTTTATAGACCCAGCCAGGAATGGCCTAGCCTGGAATCCCCTGCACCATTCTGCAGCTTTCCAGTGGCGTCACACACTGGCAAAAGAAACTTTCTCCTAGCTCCTTTCCTTTGAAGCAGAAACACGTTTACATCCTAGCCCCATTGAAGAACCATAGAAATGCCGTTTAGAAAAAGCACTCCTTCTGCTTATAGACCCAGCCAGGAATGGCCTAGCCTGGAATCCCCTGCACCGTTCTGCAGCTTTCCAGCTGCGTCACACACTGGCAAAAGAAACTTTCTCCTAGCTCCTTTGCTTTGAAGCAGAAACACATTTACATCCTAGCCCCATTGAAGAACCATAGAAATGCTGTTTAGGAAAAGCACTCCTTCTGCTTATAGACCCAGCCAGGAATGGCCTAGCCTGGAATCCCCTGCACCATTCTGCAGCTTTCCAGCTCCCTCACACACTGGCAAAAGAAACTTTCTCCTACCTCCTTTCCTTTGAAGCAGAAACACGTTCACATCCCAGCCCCATTGAAGAACCACAGAAATGCCGTTTAGGAAAAGCACTCCTTCTGCTTATAGACCCAGCCAGGAATGGCCTAGCCTGGAATCCCCTGCACCATTCTGCAGCTTTCCAGCTCCCTCACACACTGGCAAAAGAAACTTTCTCCTAGCTCCTTTCCTTTGAAGCAGAAACACGTTTACATCCCAGCCCCATTGAAGAACCACAGAAATGCCGTTTAGGAAAAGCACTCCTTCTGCTTATAGACCCAGCCAGGAATGGCCTAGCCTGGAATCCCCTGCACCATTCTGCAGCTTTCCAGCTCCCTCACACACTGGCAAAAGAAACTTTCTCCTAGCTCCTTTCCTTTGAAGCAGAAACACTTTACACCCTAGCCCCATTGAAGAACCATAGAAATGCTGTTTAGAAAAAGCTCTCCTTCGGCTTATAGATCCAGCCAGGAATGGCCTAGCCTGGAATCCCCTGCACCATTCTGCAGCTTTCCAGCTTACTCACACACTGGCAAAAGAAACATTCTCCTAGCTCCTTTCCTTTGAAGCAGAAACATGTTTACATCCTAGCCCCATTGAAGAACCATAGAAATGCCGTTTAGAAAAAGCACTCCTTCTGCTTTTGGACCCAGCCAGGAATGGCCAAGCCTGGAATCCCCTGCACCATTCTGCAGCTTTCCAGCTCCCTCACACACTGGCAAAAGAGACTTTCTCCTAGCTCCTTTCCTTTGAAGCAGAAACACATTTACATCCTAGCCCCATGGAAGAACCATAGAAATGCCGTTTAGAAAAAGAAATCCCTCTGCTTATAGACCCAGCCAGGAATGGCCTAGCCTGGAATCCCCTGCACCAATCTGCAGCTTTCCAGCTCCCTTACACACTGGCAAAAGAAACTTTCTCCTAGCTCCTTTCCTTTGAAGCAGAAACACGATTATATCCTACCCGCATAGAAGAAGCATAGAAATGCCGTTTAGAAAAAGCACTCCTTCTGCTTATACACCCAGCCAGGAATGGCCTAGCCTTGAATCCCCTGCACCATTCTGCAGCTTTCCAGCGGCGTCACACACTGGCAAAAGAAACTTTATCCTAGCTCCTTTCCTTTGAAGCAGAAACACGATTACATCCTACCCCCATTGAAGAACCATAGAAATGCCGTTTAGAAAAAGCACTCCTTCTGCTTATAGACCCAGCCAGGAATGGCCTAGCCTGGAATCCCCTGCACCATTCTGCAGCTTTCCAGCTCCATCACACACTGGCAAAAGAAACTTTCTCCTACCTCCTTTCCTTTGAAGCAGAAACACTTTTGCATCCTAGCCCCATTGAAGAACCACAGAGATGCCGTTTAGAAAAAGCATTCCTTCTGTTTATAGACCCAGCCAGGAATGGCCTAGCCTGGAATCCCCTGCACCATTCTGCAGCTTTCCAGGTGCGTCACACACAGGAAAAAGAAACTTTCTCCTAGCTCCTTTCCTTTGAAGCAGAAACACTTTTACAACCTACCCCCATGGAAGAAACATAGAAATGCCGTTTAGAAAAAGCACTCCTTCTGCTTATAGACCCAGCCAGGAATGGCCTAGCCTGGAATCCCCTGCACCGTTCTGGAGCTTTCCAGGTGCGTCACACACTGGGAAAAGAAACTTTCTCCTAGCTCCTTTCCTTTGAAGCAGAAACACATTTACATCCTAGCCCCATTGAAGAACCATAGAAATGCTGTTTAGGAAAAGCTCTCCTTCGGCTTATAGATCCAGCCAGGAATGGCCTAGCCTGGAATCCCCTGCACCATTCTGCAGCTTTCCAGCTTACTCACACACTGGCAAAAGAAACATTCTCCTAGCTCCTTTCTTTTGAAGCAGAAACATGTTTACATCCTAGCCCCATGGATGAACCATAGAAATGCTGTTTAGAAAAAGCACTCCTTCTGCTTATAGACCCAGCCAGGAATGGCCTAGCCTGGAATCCCCTGCACCAATCTGCAGCTTTCCAGCTCCCTCACACACTGGCAAAAGAAACTTTCTCCTAGCTCCTTTCCTTTGAAGCAGAAACACGTTTACATCCCAGCCCCATTGAAGAACCGCAGAAATGCCGATTAGGAAAAGCACTCCTTCTCCTTATAGACCCAGCCAGGAATGGCCTAGCCTGGAATCCCCTGCACCATTCTGCAGCTTTCCAGGTGCGTCACACACAGGAAAAAGAAACTTTCTCCTAGCTCCTTTCCTTTGAAGCAGAAACACGTTTACACCCTACCCCCATGGAAGAACCATATAAATGCCGTTTAGGAAAAGCACTCCTTCTGCTTATAGACCCAGCCAGGAATGGCCTAGCCTGGAATCCCCTGCACCGTTCTGCAGCTTTCCAGGTGCGTCACACACTGGCAAAAGAAACTTTCTCCTAGCTCCTTTGCTTTGAAGCAGAAACACATTTACATCCTAGCTCCATTGAAGAACCATAGAAATGCTGTTTAGAAAAAGCACTCCTTCTGCTTATAGATCCAGCCAGGAATGGCCTAGCCTGGAATCCCCTGCACCATTCTGCAGCTTTCCAGCTCCCTCACACACTGGCAAAAGAAACTTTCTCCTAGCTCCTTTCCTTTGAAGCAGAAACACTTTTACATCCCAGCCCCATTGAAGAACCTCAGAAATGCCGTTTAGGAAAAGCACTCCTTCTGCTTATAGACCCAGCCAGGAATGGCCTAGCCTGGAATCCCCTGCACCATTCTGCAGCTTTCCAGCTCCCTCACACACTGGCAAAAGAAACTTTCTCCTAGCTCCTTTCCTTTGAAGCAGAAACATGTTTACATCCTAGCCCCATTGAAGAACCATAGAAATGCCGTTTAGAAAAAGCACTCTTTCGGCTTATAGACCCAGCCAGGAATGGCCTAGCCTGGAATCCCCTGCACCATTCTGCAGCTTTCCGGGTGCGTCACACACTGGCAAAAGAAACTTTCTCCTAGCTCCTTTCCTTTGAAGCAGAAACACATTTACACCCTAGCCCCATTGAAGAACCATAGAAATGCTGTTTAGAAAAAGCTCTCCTTCGGCTTATAGATCCAGCCAGGAATGGCCTAGCCTGGAATCCCCTGCACCATTCTGCAGCTTTCCAGCTCCCTCACACACTGGCAAAAGAAACTTTGTCCTAGTTCCTTTCCTTTGAAGCAGAAACACGTTTACATCCTAGCCCCATGGATGAACCATAGAAATGCTGTTTAGAAAAAGCACTCCTTCTGCTTATAGACCCAGCCAGGAATGGCCTAGCCTGGAATCCCCTGCACCATTCTGCAGCTTTCCAGCTTCCTCACACACTGGCAAAAGAAACATTCTCCTAGCTCCTTTCCTTTGAAGCAGAAACACGTTTACATCCTAGCCCCATGGATGAACCATAGAAATGCTGTTTAGAAAAAGCACTCCTTCTGCTTATAGACCCAGCCAGGAATGGCCTAGCCTGGAATCCCCTGCACCATTCTGCAGCTTTCCAGCTCCCTCACACACTGGCAAAAGAAACTTTCTCCTAGCTCCTTTCCTTTGAAGCAGAAACACGTTTACATCCTAGCCCCATTGAAGAACCATAGAAATGCCGTTTAGAAAAAGCACTCCTTCTGCTTATAGACCCAGCCAGGAATGGCCTAGCCTGGAATCCCCTGCACCATTCTGCAGCTTTCCAGCTCCCTCACACACTGGCAAAAGAAACTTTCTCCTAGCTCCTTTCCTTTGAAGCAGAAACACGTTTACATCCTAGCCCCATTGAAGAACCATAGAAATGCCGTTTAGAAAAAGCACTCCTTCTGCTTATAGACCCAGCCAGGAATGGCCTAGCCTGGAATCCCCTGCACCATTCTGCAGCTTTCCAGCTGCCTCACACACTGGCAAAAGAAACTTTCTCCTAGCTCCTTTCCTTTGAAGCAGAAACACGTTTACATCCTAGCCCCATTGAAGAACCATAGAAATGCCGTTTAGAAAAAAGCACTCCTTCTGCTTATAGACCCAGCCAGGAATGGCCTAGCCTGGAATCCCCTGCACCATTCTGCAGCTTTCCAGGTGCGTCACACACTGGCAAAAGAAACTTTCTCCTAGCTCCTTTCCTTTGAAGCAGAAACACTTTTACATCCTAGCCCCATTGAAGAACCATAGAAATGCCGTTTAGAAAAAGCACTCCTTCTGCTTATAGACCCAGCCAGGAATGGCCTAGCCTGGAATCCCCTGCACCATTCTGCAGCTTTCCAGCTTCCTCACACACTGGCAAAAGAAACTTTCTCCTAGCTCCTTTCCTTTGAAGCAGAAACACGTTTACATCCTAGCCCCATTGAAGAACCACAGAAATGCCGTTTAGAAAAGCACTCCTTCTGCTTATAGACCCAGCCAGGAATGGCCTAGCCTGGAATCCCCTGCACCATTCTGCAGCTTTCCAGCTCCCTCACACACTGGCAAAAGAAACTTTCTCCTAGCTCCTTTCCTTTGAAGCAGTAACACGTTTACATCCTAGCCCCATTGAAGAACCACAGAAATGCCGTTTAGAAAAAGCACTCTTTCGGCTTATAGACCCAGCCAGGAATGGCCTAGCTTGGAATCCCCTGCACCATTCTGCAGCTTTCCGGGTGCGTCACACACTGGCAAAAGAAACTTTCCCCTAGCTCCTTTCCTTTGAAGCAGAAACACATTTACACCCCAGCCCCATTGAAGAACCATAGAAATGCTGTTTAGAAAAAGCTCTCCTTCGGCTTATAGATCCAGCCAGGAATGGCCTAGCCTGGAATCCCCTGCACCATTCTGCAGCTTTCCAGCTTACTCACACACTGGCAAAAGAAACATTCTCCTAGCTCCTTTCCTTTGAAGCAGAAACATGTTTACATCCTAGCCCCATTGAAGAACCATAGAAATGCCATTTAGAAAAAGCACTCCTTCTGCTTTTGGACCCAGCCAGGAATGGCCTAGCCTGGAATCCCCTGCACCATTCTGCAGCTTTCCAGCTGCGTCACACACTGGCAAAAGAAACTTTCTCCTAGCTCCTTTCCTTTGAAGCAGAAACACGTTTACATCCTAGCCCCATGGAAGAACCATAGAAATGCTGTTTAGAAAAAGCACTCCTTCTGCTTATAGACCCAGCCAGGAATGGCCTAGCCTGGAATCCCCTGCACCATTCTGCAGCTTTCCAGCTCCTCACACACTGGCAAAAGAAACATTCTCCTAGCTCCTTTCCTTTGAAGCAGAAACACGTTTACATCCTAGCCCCATGGATGAACCATAGAAATGCCGTTTAGAAAAAGCACTCCTTCTGCTTATAGACCCAGCCAGGAATGGCCTAGCCTGGAATCCCCTGCACCATTCTGCAGCTTTCCAGCTCCCTCACACACTGGCAAAAGAAACTTTCTCCTAGCTCCTTTCCTTTGAAGCAGAAACACGATTACATCCTACCACTCTGAAAAATCATAGAAATGCCGTTTAGAAAAAGCACTCCCTCTGCTTATAGACCCAGCCAGGAATGGCCTAGCCTGGAATCCCCTGCACCATTCTGCAGCTTTCCAGCTCCCTTACACACTGGCAAAAGAAACTTTCTCCTAGCTCCTTTCCTTTGAAGCAGAAACACGTTTACATCCCAGCCCCATTGAAGAACCATAGAAATGCCGTTTAGAAAAAGCACTCCTTCTGCTTATAGACCCAGCCAGGAATGGCCTAGCCTGGAATCCCCTGCACCATTCTGCAGCTTTCCAGCTTCCTCACACACTGGCAAAAGAAACTTTCTCCTAGCTCCTTTCCTTTGAAGCAGAAACACGTTTACATCCTAGCCCCATTGAAGAACCATAGAAATGCCGTTTAGAAAAAGCACTCCTTCTGCTTATAGACCCAGCCAGGAATGGCCTAGCCTGGAATCCCCTGCACCATTCTGCAGCTTTCCAGGTGCGTCACACACTGGCAAAAGAAACTTTCTCCTAGCTCCTTTCCTTTGAAGCAGAAACACTATTACATCCTACCCGCATTGAAGAACCATAGAAATGCCGTTTAGAAAAAGCACTCCTTCTGCTTATAGACCCAGCCAGGAATGGCCTAGCCTGGAATCCCCTGCACCATTCTGCAGCTTTCCAGCTTCCTCACACACTGGCAAAAGAAACTTTCTCCTAGCTCCTTTCCTTTGAAGCAGAAACACGTTTACATCCCAGCCCCATTGAAGAACCACAGAAATGCCGTTTAGGAAAAGCACTCCTTCTGCTTATAGACCCAGCCAGGAATGGCCTAGCCTGGAATCCCCTGCACCATTCTGCAGCTTTCCATCTCCCTCACACACTGGAAAAAGAAACTTTCTCCTAGCTCCTTTCCTTTGAAGCAGAAACACGTTTACATCCTAGCCCCATTGAAGAACCACAGAAATGCCGTTTAGAAAAAGCACTCCTTCGGCTTATAGACCCAGCCAGGAATGGCCTAGCCTGGAATCCCCTGCACCATTCTGCAGCTTTCCGGGTGCGTCACACACTGGCAAAAGAAACTTTCTCCTAGCTCCTTTCCTTTGAAGCAGAAACACGTTTACATCCTAGCCCCATTGAAGAACCATAGAAATGCTGTTTAGAAAAAGCTCTCCTTCGGCTTATAGATCCAGCCAGGAATGGCCTAGCCTGGAATCCCCTGCACCATTCTGCAGCTTTCCAGCTTACTCACACACTGGCAAAAGAAACATTCTCCTAGCTCCTTTCCTTTGAAGCAGAAACATGTTTACATCCTAGCCCCATTGAAGAACCATAGAAATGCCATTTAGAAAAAGCACTCCTTCTGCTTTTGGACCCAGCCAGGAATGGCCTAGCCTGGAATCCCCTGCACCATTCTGCAGCTTTCCAGCTCCCTCACACACTGGCAAAAGAAACTTTGTCCTAGTTCCTTTCCTTTGAAGCAGAAACACGTTTACATCCTAGCCCCATGGATGAACCATAGAAATGCTGTTTAGAAAAAGCACTCCTTCTGCTTATAGACCCAGCCAGGAATGGCCTAGCCTGGAATCCCCTGCACCATTCTGCAGCTTTCGAGCTCCCTCACACACTGGCAAAAGAAACTTTCTCCTAGCTCCTTTCCTTTGAAGGAGAAACACGTTTACATCCTACCACTTTGAAAAATCATAGAAAAGCCGTTCAGAAAAAGCACTCCTTCTGCTTATAGACCCAGCCAGGAATGGCCTAGCCTGGAATCCCCTGCACCATTCTGCAGCTTTCCATGTCTCTCACACACTGGCAAAAGAGACTTTCTCCTAGCTCCTTTCCTTTGAAGCAGAAACACGTTTACATCCTAGCCCCATGGAAGAACCATAGAAATGCCGTTTAGAAAAAGAAATCCCTCTGCTTATAGACCCAGCCAGGAATGGCCTAGCCTGGAATCCCCTGCACCAATCTGCAGCTTTCCAGCTCCCTCACACACTGGCAAAAGAAACTTTCTCCTAGCTCCTTTCCTTTGAAGCAGAAACACGTTTACATCCTAGCCCAGTTGAAGAACCATAGAAATGCCGTTTAGAAAAAGCACTCCTTCTGCTTATAGACCCAGCCAGGAATGGCCTAGCCTGGAATCCCCTGCACCATTCTGCAGCTTTCCAGTTTACTCACACACTGGCAAAAGAAACATTCTCCTAGCTCCTTTCCTTTGAAGCAGAAACACGTTTACATCCCAGCCCCATTGAAGAACCACAGAAATGCCGTTTAGAAAAAGCACTCCTTCTGCTTATAGACCCAGCCAGGAATGGCCTAGCCTGTAATCCCCTGCACCATTCTGCAGCTTTCCAGCTCCCTCACACACTGGCAAAAGAAACTTTCTCCTAGCTCCTTTCCTTTGAAGCAGAAACACGTTTACATCCTAGCCCCATTGAAGAACCATAGAAATGCCGTTTAGAAAAAGCACTCCTTCTGCTTATAGACCCAGCCAGGAATGGCCTAGCCTGGAATCCCCTGCACCGTTCTGGAGCTTTCCAGGTGCGTCACACACTGGCAAAAGAAACTTTCTCCTAGCTCCTTTCCTTTGAAGCAGAAACACGTTTACATCCTAGCCCCATTGAAGAACCATAGAAATGCTGTTTAGAAAAAGCACTCCTTCTGCTTATAGACCCAGCCAGGAATGGCCTAGCCTGGAATCCCCTGCACCATTCTGCAGCTTTCCAGCTCCCTCACACACTGGCAAAAGAAACTTTCTCCTAGCTCCTTTCCTTTGAAGCAGAAACACGTTTACATCCTAGCCCCATTGAAGAACCACAGAAATGCCGTTTAGAAAAAGCACTCCTTCTGCTTATAGACCCAGCCAGGAATGGCCTAGCCTGGAATCCCCTGCACCATTCTGCAGCTTTCCAGCTCCCTCACACACTGGCAAAAGAAACTTTCTCCTAGCTCCTTTCCTTTGAAGCAGAAACACGTTTACATCCTAGCCCCATTGAAGAACCATAGAAATGCCGTTTAGAAAAAGCACTCCTTCTGCTTATAGACCCAGCCAGGAATGGCCTAGCCTGGAATCCCCTGCACCATTCTGCAGCTTTCCAGGTGCGTCACACACTGGCAAAAGAAACTTTCTCCTAGCTCCTTTCCTTTGAAGCAGAAACACGTTTACATCCTAGCCCCATTGAAGAACCATAGAAATGCCGTTTAGAAAAAGCACTCCTTCTGCTTATAGACCCAGCCAGGAATGGCCTAGCCTGGAATCCCCTGCACCATTCTGCAGCTTTCCAGCTCCCTCACACACTGGCAAAAGAAACTTTCTCCTAGCTCCTTTCCTTTGAAGCAGAAACACGTTTACATCCCAGCCCCATTGAAGAACCACAGAAATGCCGTTTAGAAAAAGCACTCCTTCTGCTTATAGACCCAGCCAGGAATGGCCTAGCCTGGAATCCCCTGCACCATTCTGCAGCTTTCCAGCTCCCTCACACACTGGCAAAAGAAACTTTCTCCTAGCTCCTTTCCTTTGAAGCAGAAACACGTTTACATCCTAGCCCCATTGAAGAACCATAGAAATGCCGTTTAGAAAAAGCACTCCTTCTGCTTATAGACCCAGCCAGGAATGGCCTAGCCTGGAATCCCCTGCACCATTCTGCAGCTTTCCAGCGGCGTCACACACTGGCAAAAGAAACTTTCTCCTAGCTCCTTTCCTTTGAAGCAGAAACACGTTTACATCCTAGCCCCATGGAAGAACCATAGAAATGCCGTTTAGAAAAAGCACTCCTTCTGCTTATAGACCCAGCCAGGAATGGCCTAGCCTGGAATCCCCTGCACCATTCTGCAGCTTTCCAGCTCCTCACACACTGGCAAAAGAAACTTTCTCCTAGCTCCTTTCCTTTGAAGCAGAAACACGTTTACATCCTAGCCCCATTGAAGAACCATAGAAATGCCGTTTAGAAAAAGCACTCCTTCTGCTTATAGACCCAGCCAGGAATGGCCTAGCCTGGAATCCCCTGCACCATTCTGCAGCTTTCCAGCTCCCTCACACACTGGCAAAAGAAACTTTCTCCTAGCTCCTTTCCTTTGAAGCAGAAACACGTTTACATCCTAGCCCCATGGAAGAACCATAGAAATGCTGTTTAGAAAAAGCACTCCTTCTGCTTATAGACCCAGCCAGGAATGGCCTAGCCTGGAATCCCCTGCACCATTCTGCAGCTTTCCAGCTCCCTCACACACTGGCAAAAGAAACTTTCTCCTAGCTCCTTTCCTTTGAAGCAGAAACACGTTTACATCCTAGCCCCATTGAAGAAACATAGAAATGCCGTTCAGAAAAAGCACTCCTTCTGCTTATAGACCCAGCCAGGAATGGCCTAGCCTGGAATCCCCTGCACCATTCTGCAGCTTTCCAGCTCCCTCACACACTGGCAAAAGAAACTTTCTCCTAGCTCCTTTCCTTTGAAGCAGAAACACGTTTACATCCTAGCCCCATGGAAGAACCATAGAAATGCCGTTTAGAAAAAGCACTCCTTCTGCTTATAGACCCAGCCAGGAATGGCCTAGCCTGGAATCCCCTGCACCATTCTGCAGCTTTCCAGCTCCCTCACACACTGGCAAAAGAAACTTTCTCCTAGCTCCTTTCCTTTGAAGCAGAAACACGTTTACATCCTAGCCCCTTTGAAGAACCATAGAAATGCCGTTTAGAAAAAGCACTCCTTCTGCTTATAGACCCAGCCAGGAATGGCCTAGCCTGGAATCCCCTGCACCATTCTGCAGCTTTCCAGCTTCCTCACACACTGGCAAAAGAAACTTTCTCCTAGCTCCTTTCCTTTGAAGCAGAAACACGTTTACATCCTAGCCCCATTGAAGAACCATAGAAATGCCGTTTAGAAAAAGCACTCCTTCTGCTTATAGACCCAGCCAGGAATGGCCTAGCCTGGAATCCCCTGCACCATTCTGCAGCTTTCCAGCTCCCTCACACACTGGCAAAAGAAACTTTCTCCTAGCTCCTTTCCTTTGAAGCAGAAACACGTTTACATCCTAGCCCCATTGAAGAACCATAGAAATGCCGTTTAGAAAAAGCACTCCTTCTGCTTATAGACCCAGCCAGGAATGGCCTAGCCTGGAATCCCCTGCACCGTTCTGGAGCTTTCCAGGTGCGTCACACACTGGCAAAAGAAACTTTCTCCTAGCTCCTTTCCTTTGAAGCAGAAACACGTTTACATCCTAGCCCCATTGAAGAACCATAGAAATGCCGTTTAGAAAAAGCACTCCTTCTGCTTATAGACCAGGCCAGGAATGGCCTAGCCTGGAATCCCCTGCACCATTCTGCAGCTTTCCAGCTCCCTCACACACTGGCAAAAGAAACTTTCTCCTAGCTCCTTTCCTTTGAAGCAGAAACACGTTTACATCCTAGCCCCATTGAAGAACCATAGAAATGCCGTTTAGAAAAAGCACTCCTTCTGCTTATAGACCCAGCCAGGAATGGCCTAGCCTGGAATCCCCTGCACCATTCTGCAGCTTTCCGGCTGCGTCACACACTGGCAAAAGAAACTTTCTCCTAGCTCCTTTCCTTTGAAGCAGAAACACGTTTACATCCTAGCCCCATTGAAGAACCATAGAAATGCCGTTTAGGAAAAGCACTCCTTCTGCTTATAGATCCAGCCAGGAATGGCCTAGCCTGGAATCCCCTGCACCATTCTGCAGCTTTCCAGCTTACTCACACACTGGCAAAAGAAACATTCTCCTAGCTCCTTTCCTTTGAAGCAGAAACATGTTTACATCCTAGCCCCATTGAAGAACCATAGAAATGCCATTTAGAAAAAGCACTCCTTCTGCTTTTGGACCCAGCCAGGAATGGCCAAGCCTGGAATCCCCTGCACCATTCTGCAGCTTTCCAGTTCCCTCACACACTGGCAAAAGAAACTTTCTTCTAGCTCCATTCCTTTGAAGCAGAAACACGTTTACATCCTAGCCCCATGGAAGAACCATAGAAATGCTGTTTAGAAAAAGCACTCCTTCTGCTTATAGACCCAGCCAGGAATGGCCTAGCCTGGAATCCCCTGCACCATTCTGCAGCTTTCCAGCTCCCTCACACACTGGCAAAAGAAACTTTCTCCTAGCTCCTTTCCTTTGAAGGAGAAATGTTGGAGGACGGAGACCGGTGCGGCGAGAGATCGGGGCACTGAGAGTCGACTCTGTGGCTTCTGCGCAGCAGTGCAATTTATTATGGCGATGCAGCGACCTTTATAGCCCCCAAAGGGGGTGTAGACAACTGACTTAGCTCAAGATTGGTACAAGTGGAGGGTACAGATTGGCTCCAGGTTAAGTGTAAGGCAGAGATAGGTTAACTTACAGTAAACACCTTAAGGATCCCACTCAGGGGGGGTGGCCAGAGTCAGCCCCCTGGGCCGTGCCCACCCCAGAGGCGGGCAGATTCCACCCCCTGACAGCTGTGCGTGGGTTGCTCATAGTCGCAGGCTCAGGCCCCTGGGAGCCTCAAGGCTCCAAGGACACTTCTCATCACAGGGTCTGATGTTTACCTTTCATGCTCCGCTGCGGGAGGAAGCTTCCCACAGTACCCCCTTCTTTTCTTTTGAGCAACCCACGTTTGATTTTAAACGAGCTGTGCTCAGTGGGAGCGCAGGTCAATGGTGCTAAAGTAAAGAGAATACATTTGTTAAGAATTTTGCTAGTGGCAACAATCTGGCAAACCAGCCACCCAAGCTTAGCTAATGATCCCAAAAGCCATTTCTGCAAGCGACAGTGAGTCAAATGTTCAAAAAACCCAAAAGTCCAGACGAACATCACAGCTTCTGGAGGGTGCAAGTCTGTCACGTCTTCATTAGCTCACTGTGATAGCCGATGTTGTGGGCGAGTGAATTGTCCAGTATCTCTCCATAGCTTTAAGTTCACTTCATACTTCTCAGAGATCTTGATGTTCCCAGTGCAGTCCTCGGCTATGAGCTGCGTCTGACGATTGTGCTTAAGAACTACCAACCCCCAAATACAATACAAGAGTGCGTCTTAGATGTTGCTTTCAGGCTATTCTGCTTAGGCCTTTTCCCACAGCTCTCGATTCACTTCAAGAATTTGGAGCAGTGTTTTTTCATCCCTTGCAGGGCCCTTGCAAGAGATAAAGAAATCACTTGCCATCTTATGCCAATTTTAAGTGGGCTTTGGCCTTCACCAAAGGGACCAGACCGAATCTATTCCATTAAGCTACAATCATTGAAGCTCATGAAAATACCCAAATTCATTAGCCAAGATCCAATGCCTTATAATCCAAATACTCATGATCATCATCTCTATGACTCTCCCAAGATCTTACCACAATTCTGCCATCTGAGCAAGATTTTCTGCTCACTTCATGAAAGGACAAACCAATCATATTCAAGTTGGTATCCACCTTAGGGCCTGTACAGACAGGTGATAAAGCATAATACGAACATATTCAATACCTAAGCTGATAAATCCACTGATCTTACTTGTATGATGTGTCCAAAAAGGCTGTAGTGTTTCTCCATGCCTCTCTTCTTATTTTACTAGCTCCTCTTCCACCTCGCCCCCTTTTCCTCTTTTTTTTTTTTTTTTTTTTTTTCAATTTATATAAAAGACAAAATTCTACATTTCTATACGTTAAAGAAAGAAAAAAAAATAATTATATAACTATAATACTGTCTTAACTTATAAGCCTAGTAGAAAAGGAAAAGAAAAAAGGTGTGTGAGTGAGTGTGTAAAAGAGAATATGGTACCATATTATCTTTAGTATAGAAAAAGTGAGTAGGGACTTATAAGTATAAAATATGATGCCTTACCATAGTATATCAGTATAATATCTATCAAAAGCTAATTATGTTCTATCATGATTGCCTAAGAATTACTGCATTATTAACATTATCCTAAAAATCCAATATTATTAATAAGCATCAGTACCTTATCCAACAAATGTCCAAAATACAAAATATATTATAATTAAAGTCAAAAATAACGGTAAAATTCCAGAGTCCAACATAGTCATCAAGACCCCAGTCTATATCTTGAGAAATCAACCAGGCTGTGTTTGCTGTCTACCCGGCTGACTCGGCGGGGGGTTGCCACTATCACAATTTCCAGGTACAGCTTTGGTCCAGCGTGAAGGAACCCACAAGGGACCTGACTGGGTAGAGACACACATGTATCCTCGTCCCAGATAAATCACAGGGGCCGGGCCTCCCCATAGTCCGGTCTTGGGGTCCTTATACATAACTGTCATTTGCACTGGAGGCGCTCCTTTTTGTACCAAACCTGAATGCACCTCTGCAGGTGGTCCTGGATCATCACCAAAAATACACAGATGGTTAATAACAAAAAGGGTTTTGCTCACGCGTTCAGCTGGGTCGGGTATGTCCCGAAACTTTTCAAGGTAACCTTTTATCACCTGATGGGCACGCTCGATAATAGCTTGGCTCGTGGGTGAATTGGCTATGCCAGTGGTGTGAGTAACACCCCACTTTTGCACAAACCTCCGAAATGTCTCACTGGTGTATGCAGGGCCATTGTCTGTTCTAATTTTTTCTGGCACACCCATCACCGCAAAGCATCCTGTCAAGTGTTTGATAGCGTGAGTGGCTCTCTCTCCTGGCAGCGGCGTTGCCCATATGTGTTTGCTATAGGTATCAACAGTAACATGGAGGCAATGCAATCTGCCAAAGGAGGGAACATGAGTAACGTCCATTTGCCACAATTCTAAGGCCTTGAGTCCTCTGGGATTCACACCCGATCCTAATCCTGGCCCCATATGACTGCAGACTGGGCAGGAACGTACAATTCCCTTGGCATCGTTGTCAGAGATCTGAAATTGGCGCTTTAGTCCTTTTGCATTCTGATGAAAAGTAGCGTGGGCCTCTCTGGCTAGGGAAAACTGATCAAGTGGGGCAGGCCGTCCAGGTAGTGCCACTAACCTGTCAGCTCTAGCATTGCCTTCCCCCAGACCTATCTCCCACTTATGACTACGAATATGGATAATGCAGTAGGGAGCCGTTCTCTGGGCTATAGCTGCATACAGTGAGCATAGTAGTTGGTATAGGCGCTGATTCTTTACCTCTCTGATAGAAGAGTCCTCAATTCTCCGCACCACTCCAGCTACATACATTGAGTCAGTTACTACATTTAAGGGGACGTCGAGCCAGTTAACTAAAGCCCATATCACTGCGGTTAACTCCAGGGTCTGTAAGGAGTCCATGGCCGTCCCCTGCAAAATGTGTTTTTGCCACCTTGTCTTTGAGTGCCATACTACAGCAGCCTTATGTGAGTTCCGTCCTGCATCTGTAAATGCATTAACCGCGTTCTGTAAAGGGGAGGGAGACTGCTTTGGCCTAACTATCCAGCTCTGCTGGCTTATCCATCGGAGTGTGTTGGACTTCAACGCCTGTATGGAAATGCGGCCTGGGAAATTCAGGAGGCTGGTCTGCAGCTCCTCTGATTGGCATAAGAACCATTCCAGGTCGTCCCGCTTGATAGGTAACCTTATGGAATCGGGTTCTGTTCCGGCAATGTCCAATAGCCGTTTCCTGCCCTTCTTAATCAACCGGGCTATTGTATACGTCTGTGTCTCTATTGTTTTTTGCGGCTGTATGGTAGTAAACAACCACTCCAGGACAGATAGTTGGTCCTTTGATCGAAACTTACACTGTGTGATAGCCCCAAAAATACAGTGCTCGCCCTTAATAATAGATAAGTCGATAGGCACGTTTGGGTCCACTCGTTCTACCCATCTGCTGGTGATCATGTCACTAAGTTTCTGTATAGTTTCCTGTTGTAGGTGAGAGAGTTTGACCCTTTTGGCGGGGTCTGTGCCTTGTAGCAGTGGCTTTAAGGGTCGTAGGTCGTCGTTTGTGAACCCTATGACAGGACGTAACCACTGCAAGTCTCCCATCAATGTCTGAGCATCTTTAAGTGTGGCAATATTGGTGGTCAGCTGTAATTTCTGGGGACGTATGAGGTTTTTGGCTATGTGCCAGCCTAGATATTTCCATGGAGCTTCCCTCTGGATCTTTTCTGAGGCAATCTGAAGTCCTACAGCCTGGAGTTCCGTCACGAGTTGCTGCAGATGAGTATCGAGGAAGGGCTCCGGCTGGGCTATTAGGATATCGTCCATATAGTGGTAGATGATGGCCGTTTTCCACATCTGTCGAATGGGACGCAGGGCGAAGTCGACGTAAAGCTGACACATTGTTGGGCTATTTTTCATTCCTTGGGGCAAGACCACCCAGTGGAAGCGGCGTGCTGGATGCTGCTTATTAATGGCTGGCAAGGTAAAGGCAAAACGCTGACAGTCTGCAGGGTGTAGTGGAATTGTAAAAAAACAGTCTTTTAGATCTATGACAAGTAATTCCCAGTTCTCTGGTATCATGGATAGCGAAGGCAGGCCCGGTTGAAGAGCACCCATAGCTTGCATTTGTTCGTTAATAGCTCGAAGGTCATGTAAGAGGCGAAATTTTCCTGACTTTTTTGGTATTACAAAAATTGGGGTGTTCCATGGGCTGGTTGAAGGTACAATATGGCCTGCAGCAAGTTGTTCTTCGACGAGCTTGTGTGCTTCTTGCAGCCGTTCCTTTCGCAGCGGCCACTGATCTATCCAGATCGGTGTACTAGAAAGCCACTGGAGTTTGATTATGGGCGGCTGCCGTCCAGTGGCCGCTGCTGAAAAATTACCTGCGGAGTAGTCATCACGACTCCCATCTGTGTCATGACATCCCTACCAATCAGCGCATTTACACCTTGCGGGAGAGGTGCGATGGTTGCAAAGACGTGGCCTGTCCTCTCATCTATGGTTATACTGATTCGCTGTGAGCTTGTCAGAGTCTGAGATACTCCACCAACACCTTCAATACCGCCTTTAGCTGGGCTTGCTGGCCAGTGCGAGGGCCATGCAGGTATGGAAAAAATGGTTATATCGGCACCTGTATCCAGGAGAACGTCCATGGTTATTGTGTCCTGACCATTACTAATGATAGCTGATGCAAGTGGTCGTCTAGTCAAGGACAGGGTCAGCATGGCTAGGCCACCCGTAGATCCAAAACCCTGATCTCCTCTTTGTGGCAAGGCGCGGCCCTGGGCCACGTCCTGCAGCAGGTTGGTCAGGGGCACCAGTTGAGCAATGCGACTGCCTTCCGGCACCACGATAGGTGGGCTGTTAGTGTATGCAACAATTTGTATGATACCGGTATAGTCTTCATCAATCACCCCGGGAACAATCATTAATCCCTTCAGCCCGGCAGAAGATCTTCCCAGGAGTAATGCGCCAGTGGGCTTGCCATTTATCATTAATGGGCCTTTCATGGAGGTGGCAATAGGGACTGGGCGGTTGTCAATCAAAGTGATGCTTACTGCTGTTGTAAGATCCAGCCCGAGGCTGCCGGAGGTTGCTGGGCAGATAGCATCACTGGGGCAGCAACTTGTGTCCTCGCGCGGCTGCCTGCCGCGCTGCGCTGGTAGTTTCCCGAGCGCTTGCAGGCCGCAGTTGCATGAGTGTCAAGTTGGCAGTGGTCACACCAGACTGCAGCCTGTGGGCAATTATCGCGTGGGTGCCCAGTTAGACCGCAGCGGAAGCAGGGGTTCCGTGGGTTGTTGTTTCGGCGGCCACGATTCCCTGCATCTGCGGATCGCAGTGCTGCCATTACGAGCTGCGTGTGCTTATCTAGAACTTGATCCATTTGGGTTGCAACAAATGTCTGCTGCTGGTTTGTAGGCATTCGAGCAACTCGCTCCAACATATCGTCCACTGAGGCTTCCCTAGGCAGACTGGACAACAGCTGCTTGGTCTTATTATTAGCATTCTCAAAAGCTAGGGTTCGAAAAAAGGCTTGTCTGGTTGCAGCATCTAACTCAGTGGCTGCTTCAACTGCAGCTGCTAGTCTATCAATGAAATGGTTATAGTCCTCACTCAAACCTTGCTTAACAGCGGTATAGCTAGGTGCTTTTGGCTCTGTAGGCACCATATTAAAAGCTGCTCTGGCAGTTGTCATGGACGCATGATGCCACTCAAAGGGATGACGTATCTGGGCATCCAGCGAGCTGAAAGCCCCTTTTCCCAGCAGTATATCTGCTTGAACATTGAGTAAGGGGTCGCCTAGTTGTCGTGGCTGCTCCACCACCTTCCTGCACTCATCGCGCCATGCCCTTTCCCACAACATAAACTGGGATGGTGTTAAAATCAGTCTCGCAACAGTCTCACAATCTGCTGGGCATAGCACATAGGCGGAGAAGATGTAATTCAGCAATTGCTTAGTCGGTTGTGAGTGTAAGCCATGGGAAGATACTGCTGTTTTCAACTGCATAAGCAGTTTCCAATCAAGAGCCGTGTGAGTGGCTCCTGGCTGTCCATCTGCGGTCCGTGCTGCCACAACTGGGAATGCCGCTGCACCTTCCAGAGCAGCAGCTGCCTCCCAATCACCTTGTAACAAGGCGTCGCGAATAACGGCACGCCACCGATGTTGTGGACCAACGGGTGTAAGCTGGAGAGTCTTCCCGGTGATCTCTGTAGCTTGTGGTGCCGCCAGGGGCTGGGCATTGCCAGAAGGCATTATTCTAAGTTTCTGCAAGTCGTCGGCAACATTGTCAATAGTGTCGTCGGCATCGGACTGTGAGGAGTCGCTAGCGTCCGAGTTAATCACAGGCGGCGGTTCCCGGGCTTGAGAGGAAGGACCGGCTTCCGCGGCGGAAGTCCAACTCGGGCCCGCTGCAGCCGGGGGGGCGGGTCGGAATGTAGCAGAAGGAGTTTGCGCCGGACGTGGCGAGATGGCAGCGGAAGCCGGGAGTGGGGAAAACGGACCACTGTAGGGCGGTGGCGCTGGGAGCAGGGGGGCAGACGGCTGCACCGGAACGGCAGGGATGGTGGGAATGTTTTGGGGAATTGGTGCCGCTGGCATCGGGGGTGCTGGTGGCTGCACTGGAACGGCAGGAACGTCGGGAACGTCTTGAGGAAGTGGCGTCGGTTGTTGAGGCAGCGCAGGGTATAACGAAGGGTCCTGAGCCGGCGGCGCCGGCTGCTGAGGCGGCACCGGCTGCATCGGGACGTCCTGCTGAGGCGGCGCTGGTTGCATCGGGACGTCCTGCTGAGGCGGCGCTGGTTGCTGAGGCGCTGCCGGCTGCGTCGGAGTGTTTGGAGTTGGCGGCACCGGTTGCTGAGGCGCTGCCGGCTGCGTCGGAGTGTTTGGAGTTGGCGGCACCGGTTGCTGAGGCGCTGCCGGCTGCGTCGGAGTGTTTGAAGTTGGCGGCACCGGTTGCATCGGCACTGCGGACAGCATCGGAACAGTAGATGCACTGGGGAGAGTCATCAAAGGCACCACCGTGCCTGGAGAAATTTTCAGGTCGGAAAAGAGAGAGCTAGCTGGCGTAACCATTGCCTCTAGTGGTCTCTCCCCCCGAGTGTCCAAGCCGTCAGCAAGCCGTGCCGCTGCTGTAGCTGCAAGGGTCTGTTCCAGTCTGTATTTCTTCAAGCAATTGATGACATCACGCCATTGCTTTTGTACGCTTTTGGCTGTTTTGTCACCGTCAATAGCCTGGTCAAAAATAGTATCGCCACAGCGGCGCCATTCAGATTCATCAAAAAGAGAGTCTGAAGTTTGAAAGTGTCCTCTTACTAGTCCATATGCTACTAAGGAAGTCAATTTTTTCTTTGACATGGAAACTCCTCGCTTTTCCAAAAAGTTCAAGAGGAGAGAAATTGCTACTTGTTTATCCAAAAGTGCTTGCGTGGTCGGTTCGCCAGCTCCCCAAAGGGAGTCACCAATACTTTGAAAAAACCGCGGAAGAAGGGAGGGGCGGCTGGGAGGTTCCATGGTAACTGCAAGGTTCCGTAAGCGCGCGGAAGAAGAGACAAAAAAGGAAAGAAGGAAGAAAAAAAAAAAAGGGGGGGGGGGGTGTGGGTGGTGTGTTCGCCTTCCGGCGGCAACTGCCCTGGGGGGATCTGACTATGCACGATCACTGCCCCCAGAAGTGCCCATCTATATGGTCGCACCTGTCATCACACCAGCTGCCGTTATTAAAATTTGCCCCCATATTTATGGGCGGCGACCTTTTTTTTTTTTTTTTTTTTTTTTTTTTTTTTTTTTTTATAAACGCCTATCTATATAGGCCGTCCGTATCGGCAGACACCTATCCCTTGGTTAGTAACGGGTTTAACGAGGGGGAAAAAAAAGAAAAAAGGGAAAAAAAAGGAAAAATAGGAAGAAAGAAAAAAAGGAAAAAAGAGAAAAAAAAGGAGACGTGTTTCCCCAGCAGGGGGTATAGTAGCGTCCGATCTCTTGCGTTTCCACCAGCTCCTTTTATGTGGAAGCCTCTATGTCCTTCGTGGCCGGAGGAGGGGGAGAGGGGGGAAGCGGCCTGGTGGTTTCATCGCGGCCTGGCGGTGGGGGGGGAGAGAGGCCTGACGGTTTCTTCGCGGCCTGGCGGTGGGGGGGGGAGAGAGGCCTGACGGTTTCTTCGCGGCCTGGCAGTGGGGGGGGAGAGAGGCCTGGCGGTTTCTTCGCGGCCTGGCGGTGGGGGGGGGAGAGGCCTGGCGGTTTCTTCGCGGCCTGGCGGTGGGGGGGGGGAGAGAGGCCTGGCGGTTTCTTCGCGGCCTGGCGGTGGGGGGGGAGAGAGACCTGGCGATTTCTTCACGGCCTGGCGGTGGGGGGGGGAGAGAGGCCTGGCGGTTTCTTCGCGGCCTGGCGGTGGTGGGGGAGAGAGGCCTGGCGGTTTCTTCGCGGCCTGGCGGTGGGGGGGGAGAGAGGCCTGGTGGTTTATTCGCGACCCGGTGGTGGGGGGGAAGAGAGGCCTGGTGGTTTCTTCACGGCCTGGTGGTGGGGGGGGGGAGAGGCCTAGCCGGCGCTGCCGGCGGTGGCAAGTGGCCCGGGGTGCGGGTCTTCCGTACCTGGAGTTGTCCGGAGGTTCAATCGGTGTGTTCGGGCGCCATCTGTTGGAGGACGGAGACCGGTACGGCGAGAGATCGGGGCACTGAGAGTCGACTCTGTGGCTTCTGCGCAGCAGTGCAATTTATTAGGGCGATGCAGCGAACTTTATAGCCCCCAAAGGGGGTGTAGACAACTGACTTAGCTCAAGATTGGTACAAGTGGAGGGTGCAGATTGGCTCCAGGTTAAGTGTAAGGCAGAGATAGGTTAACTTACAGTAAACACCATAAGGATCCCACCCAGGGGGGGTGGCCAGAGTCAGCCCCCTGGGCCGTGCCCACCCCAGAGGCGGGCAGATTCCACCCCCTGACAGCTGTGCGTGGGTTGCTCATAGTCGCAGGCTCAGGCCCCTGGGAGCCTCAAGGCTCCAAGGACACTACTCATCACAGGGTCTGATGTTTACCTTTCATGCTCCGCTGCGAGAGGAAGCTTCCCACAGTGAAACACGTTTACATCCTACCACTTTGAAAAATCATAGAAAAGCCGTTCAGAAAAAGCACTCCTTCTGCTTATAGACCCAGCCAGGAATGGCCTAGCCTGGAATCCCCTGCACCATTCTGCAGCGTTCCAGCTCCCTCACACACTGGCAAAAGAAACTTTTTCCTAGCTCCTTTCCTTTGAAGCAGAAACACTTTTACATCCTAGCCTCATGGAAGAACCATAGAAATGCCGTTTAGAAAAAGCACTCCTTCTGCTTTTGGACCCAGCCAGGAATGGCCAAGCCTGGAATCCCCTGCACCATTCTGCAGCTTTCCAGTTCCCTCACTCACTGGCAAAAGAAACTTTCTTCTAGCTCCATTCCTTTATAGCAGAAACACGTTTACATCCTAGCCCCATTGAAGAACCATAGAAATGCCGTTTAGAAAAAGCACTCCTTCTGCTTATAGACCCAGCCAGGAATGGCCTAGCCTGGAATCCCCTGCACCATTCTGCAGCTTTCCAGCTCCCTCACACACTGGCAAAAGAAACTTTCTCCTAGCTCCTTTCCTTTGAAGCAGAAACACGTTTACATCCTAGCCCCATGGATGAACCATAGAAATGCTGTTTAGAAAAAGCACTCCTTCTGCTTATAGACCCAGCCAGGAATGGCCTAGCCTGGAATCCCCTGCACCATTCTGCAGCTTTCCAGCTCCCTCACACACTGGCAAAAGAAACTTTCTCCTAGCTCCTTTCCTTTGAAGAAGAAATACGTTTACATCCTACCACTTTGAAAAATCATAGAAAAGCCGTTCAGAAAAAGCACTCCTTCTGCTTATAGACCCAGCCAGGAATGGCCTAGCCTGGAATCCCCTGCACCATTCTGCAGCTTTCCAGGTCCCGCACACACTGGCAAAAGAGACTTTCTCCTAGCTCCTTTCCTTTGAAGCAGAAACACGCTTACATCCTAGCCCCATGGAAGAAACATAGAAATGCCGTTTAGAAAAAGAAATCCCTCTGCTTATAGACCCAGCCAGGAATGGCCTAGCCTGGAATCCCCTGCACCATTCTGCAGCTTTCCAGGTGCGTCACACACTGGCAAAGGAAACTTTCTCCAAGCTCCTTTCCTTTGAAGAAGTAACACGTTTACATCCTAGCCCCTTTGAAGAACCATAGAAATGCCGTTTAGAAAAAACACTCCTTCTGCTTATAGACCCAGCCAGGAATGGCCTAGCCTGGAATCCCCTGCACCGTTCTGCAGCTTTCCAGCTGCGTCACACACTGGCAAAAGAAACTTTCTCCTAGCTCCTTTCCTTTGAAGCAGAAACACATTTACACCCTAGCCCTATGGAAGAAACATAGAAATGCCATTTAGAAAAAGCACTCCTGCTTATATACGGAGGCAGGAATGGCCTAGCCTGGAATCCCCTGCACCATTCTGCAGCTTTCCAGCTCCCTCACACACTGGCAAAAGAAACTTTCTCTTAGCTCCATTCCTTTAAAGCAGAAACACGCTTACATCCTAGCCCCTTTGAAGAACCATAGAAATGCCGTTTAGAAAAAGCACTCCTTCTGCTTATAGACCCAGCCAGGAATGGCCTAGCCTTGAATCCCCTGCACCGTTCTGCAGCTTTCCAGGTGCGTCACACACTGGCAAAAGAAACTTTCTCCTAGCTCCTTTCCTTTGAAGCAGAAACATGTTTACATCCTAGCCCTATTGAAGAACCGTAGAAATGCCATTTAGAAAAAGCACTCCTTCTGCTTATAGACCCAGCCAGGAATGGCCTAGCCTGGAATCCCCTGCACCATTCTGCAGCTTTCCAGCTCCCTCACACACTGGCAAAAGAAACTTTGTCCTAGCTCCTTTCCTTTGAAGCAGAAACACATTTACATCCCAGCCCCATTGAAGAACCACAGAAATGCCGTTTAGTAAAAGCACTCCTTCTGCTTATAGACCCAGCCAGGAATGGCCTAGCCTGGAATCCCCTGCACCATTCTGCATCTTTCCAGCGGCGTCACACACTGGCAAAAGAAACTTTCTCCTAGCTCCTTTTCTTTGAAGCAGAAACACGTTTACATCCTAGCCCCATGGAAGAACCATAGAAATGCCGTTTAGAAAAAGCACTCCTTCTGCTTATAGTTCCAGCCAGGAATGGCCTAGCCTGGAATCCCCTGCACCGTTCTGCAGCTTTCCAGGTGCGTCACACACTGGCAAAAGAAACTTTCTCCTAGCTCCTTTCCTTTGAAGCCGAAACACTTTACATCCTAGCCCCATTGAAGAACCATAGAAATGCTGTATAGAAAAAGCACTCCTTCGGCTTATAGACCCAGCCAGGAATGGCCTAGCCTGGAATCCCCTGCACCATTCTGCAGCTATCCAGCTTACTCACACACTGGCAAAAGAAACATTCTCCTAGCTCCTTTCCTTTGAAGCAGAAACACATTTACATCCTAGCCCCATGGAAGAACCATAGAAATGCCGTTTAGAAAAAGAAATCCCTCTGCTTATAGACCCAGCCAGGAATGGCCTAGCCTGGAATCCCCTGCACCATTCTGCAGCTTTCCAGGTGCGTCACACACTGGCAAAGGAAACTTTCTCCAAGCTCCTTTCCTTTGAAGAAGTAACACGTTTACATCCTAGCCCCTTTGAAGAACCATAGAAATGCCGTTTAGAAAAAACACTCCTTCGGCTTATAGACCCAGCCAGGAATGGCCTAGCCTGGAATCCCCTGCACCGTTCTGCAGCTTTCCAGCTGCGTCACACACTGGCAAAAGAAACTTTCTCCTAGCTCCTTTCCTTTGAAGCAGAAACACATTTACACCCTAGCCCTATGGAAGAAACATAGAAATGCCATTTAGAAAAAGCACTCCTGCTTATATACCGAGGCAGGAATGGCCTAGCCTGGAATCCCCTGCACCATTCTGCAGCTTTCCAGCTCCCTCACACACTGGCAAAAGAAACTTTCTCCTAGCTCCATTCCTTTAAAGCAGAAACACGCTTACATCCTAGCCCCATTGAAGAACCATAGAAATGCCGTTTAGAAAAACCACTCCTTCAGCTTATAGACCCAGCCAGGAATGGCCTAGCCTGGAATCCCCTGCACCATTCTGCAACTTTCCAACGGCGTCACACACTGGCAAAAGAAACTTTCTCCTAGCTCCTTTCCTTTGAAGCAGAAACATGTTTACATCCTAGCCCTATTGAAGAACCGTAGAAATGCCATTTAGAAAAAGCACTCCTTCTGCTTATAGACCCAGCCAGGAATGGCCTAGCCTGGAATCCCCTGCACCATTCTGCAGCTTTCCAGCTCCCTCACACACTGGCAAAAGAAACTTTGTCCTAGCTCCTTTCCTTTGAAGCAGAAACACATTTACATCCCAGCCCCATTGAAGAACCACAGAAATGCCGTTTAGTAAAAGCACTCCTTCTGCTTATAGACCCAGCCAGGAATGGCCTAGCCTGGAATCCCCTGCACCATTCTGCATCTTTCCAGCGGCGTCACACACTGGCAAAAGAAACTTTCTCCTAGCTCCTTTTCTTTGAAGCAGAAACACGTTTACATCCTAGCCCCATGGAAGAACCATAGAAATGCCGTTTAGAAAAAGCACTCCTTCTGCTTATAGTTCCAGCCAGGAATGGCCTAGCCTGGAATCCCCTGCACCGTTCTGCAGCTTTCCAGGTGCGTCACACACTGGCAAAAGAAACTTTCTCCTAGCTCCTTTCCTTTGAAGCCGAAACACTTTACATCCTAGCCCCATTGAAGAACCATAGAAATGCTGTATAGAAAAAGCACTCCTTCGGCTTATAGACCCAGCCAGGAATGGCCTAGCCTGGAATCCCCTGCACCATTCTGCAGCTATCCAGCTTACTCACACACTGGCAAAAGAAACATTCTCCTAGCTCCTTTCCTTTGAAGCAGAAACACGTTTACATCCTAGCCCCATTGAAGAACCATAGAAATGCCATTTCGAAAAAGCACTCCTTCTGCTTTTGGACCCAGCCAGGAATGGCCAAGCCTGGAATCCCCTGCACCATCCTGCAGCTTTCCAGTTCCCTCACACACTGGCAAAAGAAACTTTCTTCTAGCTCCTTTCCTTTTAAGCAGAAACACATTTACATCCCAGCCCCATTGAAGAACCATAGAAATGCCGTTTAGTAAAAGCACTCCTTCTGCTTATAGACCCAGCCAGGAATGGCCTAGCCTGGAATCCCCTGCACCATTCCGCAGCTTTCCAGAGGCGTCACACACTGGCAAAAGAAACTTTCTCCTAGCTCCTTTCCTTTGAAGCAGAAACATGTTTACATCCTAGCCCTATTGAAGAACCGTAGAAATGCCATTTAGAAAAAGCACTCCTTCTGCTTATAGACCCAGCCAGGAATGGCCTAGCCTGGAATCCCCTGCACCATTCTGCAGCTTTCCAGCTCCCTCACACACTGGCAAAAGAAACTTTGTCCTAGCTCCTTTCCTTTGAAGCAGAAACACATTTACATCCTAGCCCCATGGAAGAACCATAGAAATGCCGTTTAGAAAAAGAAATCCCTCTGCTTATAGACCCAGCCAGGAATGGCCTAGCCTGGAATCCCCTGCACCATTCTGCAGCTTTCCAGGTGCGTCACACACTGGCAAAAGAAACTTTCTCCAAGCTCCTTTCCTTTGAAAAAGAAACACGTTTACATCCCAGCCCCTTTGAAGAACCATTGGAATGCCGTTTAGAAAAAGCACTCCTGCTTATATACCGAGGCAGGAATGGCCTAGCCTGGAATCCCCTGCACCATTCTGCAGCTTTCCAGCTCCCTCACACACTGGCGAAAGAAACTTTCTCTTAGCTCCATTCCTTTAAAGCAGAAACACGTTTACATCCTACCCCCATGGAAGAACCATAGAAATGCCGTTTAGAAAAAGCAGTCCTTCTGCTTATAGACCCAGCCAGGAATGGCCTAGCCTGGAATCCCCTGCACCATTCTGCAGCTTTCCAGCTCCCTCACACACTGGCAAAAGAAACTTTCTCCTAGCTCCTTTCCTTTGAAGCAGAAACACGATTACATCCTACCCCCATTGAAGAACCATAGAAATGCCGTTTAGAAAAAGCACTCCTTCTGCTTATAGACCCAGCCAGGAATGGCCTAGCCTGGAATCCCCTGCACCATTCTGCAGCTTTCCACCTCCCTCACACACTGGCAAAAGAAACTTTCTCCTACCTCCTTTCTTTTGAAGCAGAAACACTTTTGCATCCTAGCCCCATTGAAGAACCACAGAGAAGCCGTTTAGAAAAAGCATTCCTTCTGCTTATAGACCCAGCCAGGAATGGCCTAGCCTGGAATCCCCTGCACCATTCTGCAGCTTTCCAGGTCCCTCACACACTGGCAAAAGAGACTTTCTCCTAGCTCCTTTCCTTTGAAGCAGAAACACGTTTACATCCTAGCCCCATGGAAGAACCATAGAAATGCCGTTTAGAAAAAGAAATCCCTCTGCTTATAGACCCAGCCAGGAATGGCCTAGCCTGGAATCCCCTGCACCATTCTGCAGCTTTCCAGGTGCGTCACACACTGGCAAAGGAAACTTTCTCCAAGCTCCTTTCCTTTGAAGAAGTAACACGTTTACATCCTAGCCCCTTTGAAGAACCATAGAAATGCCGTTTAGAAAAAACACTCCTTCGGCTTATAGACCCAGCCAGGAATGGCCTAGCCTGGAATCCCCTGCACCGTTCTGCAGCTTTCCAGCTGCGTCACACACTGGCAAAAGAAACTTTCTCCTAGCTCCTTTCCTTTGAAGCAGAAACATGTTTACATCCTAGCCCTATGGAAGAAACATAGAAATGCCATTTAGAAAAAGCACTCCTGCTTATATACCGAGGCAGGAATGGCCTAGCCTGGAATCCCCTGCACCATTCTGCAGCTTTCCAGCTCCCTCACACACTGGCAAAAGAAACTTTCTTTTAGCTCCATTCCTTTAAAGCAGAAACACGCTTACATCCTAGCCCCATTGAAGAACCATAGAAATGCCGTTTAGAAAAACCACTCCTTCAGCTTATAGACCCAGCCAGGAATGGCCTAGCCTGGAATCCCCTGCACCATTCTGCAACTTTCCAACGGCGTCACACACTGGCAAAAGAAACTTTCTCCTAGCTCCTTTCCTTTGAAGGAGAAACACTTTACATCCTAGCCCCATGGAAGAACCATAGAAATGCCGTTTAGAAAAAGCACTCCTTCTGCTTTTGGACCCAGCCAGGAATGGCCAAGCCTGGAATCCCCTGCACCATC